>NC_053038.3:117841974-118145005 GCF_002575655.3 Aegilops tauschii subsp. strangulata | reverse complement strand
CGCTGCCACTCGCATCGCAGATAGCATAGACCTTGACAGTTTCTGCGACCCAGCCCGTCCTTCTCCCGATGAGTGACCGAAAAACATTATGCTCCACCTTTATTTGCCTCAGAATGCCGAGTGATTGTGTAATCTTTAAACTTCTTTGGGCTTGATGCTCGAGTACTTTTGGTATGCGGTCCGGAACCTTAGGATTTATCTGAACTTTGTTTTCCTTGAAATATGCTTGCGTTTGTCTTTGAGTGGGTTTTGTTCTTCACTCGGAATAATCTTTGAACTTGAGATGCAGCTCTGAGGAGGAGATTCCAGGCGGCCTGCACCTCATCGTCCTTGTGGATGAGGATGGAGCGTACGTTGTACTTGTGGTGTAGCTCTGAGGAGAAGGTTGCAGTCGACCTGCACCTCGTCGTCCTTGTGGATGAGGATGGAGCGTACGTTGTACTTGTGGCGTAGCTCCAAGGAGAAGGTTGCAGTCGACCTGGACCTCGTCGTCCTTGCGGATGAGGATGGAGCGTACGTTGTATTTGTGGCGTAGCTCCGAGGAGAAGGTTGCAGTCGACCTGCACCTCGTTGTCCTTGCGGATAAAGATGTGTTTCAAACTTAGGCGAGTACTGGACTGCAGCTAAGCCCCCAAGTTGGAGGGTTGCTCGCCACTCGGTAGGATTTTTTACACTTAGGCGAGTACTGGACTGCAGCTAAGCCCCCGAGTGGGAGGGTTGCTCACCACTCAGTGGGATTTTTCACACTTAGGCGAGTACTGGACTGCGGCTAAGCCCCCGAGTGGGAGGGTTGCTCATCACTCGGTAGGATTTTTTCAAACTTAGGCGAGTACTGGACTGCAGCTAAGCCCCCGAGTGGGAGGGTTGCTCACCACTCGGTAGGATTTTTCACACTTAGGCGAGTACTGGACTGCCGCTAAGCCCCCGAGTGGGAGGCTTGCTCACCACTCGATAGGATTTTTCACACTTAGGCAAGTACTAGACTGCAGCTAAGCCCCCGAGTGGGAGGCTTGCTCACCACTCGGTAGGATTTTCTACACTTATGCGAGTACTGGACTGCAGCTAAGCCCCGAGTGAGAGGCTTGCTCACCACTCGGTAGGATTTTTCACACTTAGGCGAGTACTGGACTGCAGCTAAGCCCCCGAGTGGGAGGCTTGCTCACCACTCGGTAGGATTTTTTAAACTTAGGCGAGTACTGGACTGCAGCTAAGCCCCCGAGTGAGAGGCTTGCTCACCACTCGGTAGGATTTTTTAAACTTAGGCGAGTACTGGACTGCAGCTAAGCCCCCGGGTGAGAGGCTTGCTCACCACTCGGTAGGATTTTTTAAACTTAGGCGAGTACTAGACTGCAGCTAAGCCCCCGAGTGAGAGGCTTGCTAACCACTCGGTAGGATTTTTTAAACTTAGGCGAGTACTGGACTGCAGCTAAGCCCCCGAGTGAGAGGCTTGCTCACCACTTGGTAGGATTTTTAAACTTAGGCGAGTACTGGACTGCAGCTAAGCCCCCGAGTGAGAGGCTTGCTCACCACTCGGTAGGATTTTTTAAACTTAGGCGAGTACTGGACTGTAGCTAAGCCCCCGAGTGAGAGGCTTTCTCATCACTCGGTAGGATTTTTCAAACTTAGGCGAAACGGATTCGCGGCTAAGCCCCCGAGTGAGAGGCTTGCTCATCACTCGGTAGGATTTTTCAAACTTAGGTGAAACGGATTCGTGGCAAAGTCACCCACTGGGGGATTTCAAACGCAAACGAAAGTAACAACAACCATTTAGGAAGACTGTAAAGCTCTTGTCTTTGATAAACAAACTACAAAGGTATTTCTTATTACATCTCATCCAAATGAGTACTCAAGTATAAAAGGGGCGGAGCAGCTCCGCGTTCCAAGCCCGTGGCTCGTCTTTCTGATGCTCGACATTGTAAAGATGGTATGCTCCATTGTGGAGAACTCTGGTGACAATGAAGGGACCTTCCAAGCAGGGGCGAGCTTGTGTGGTTTCTGCTGATCCACTCGAAGAACCAAGTCTCCCTCTTGAAAGGCTCGGCCCCTCACGTTTCTGGCGTGGAATCGACGCAAGTCTTGCTGATAAATGGTTGACCGGATTAAGGCCATCTCTCTTTCCTCCTCTAGGATATCGATTGCGTCCTGCCGGGCCTGTTCTACTTCATCTTCAGAGAAGAGCTCGACTCGGGGTGCATTGTGAAGCAAGTCACTCGGTAGAACAGCTTCAGCTCCATAAACCAAAAAGAATGGAGTTCGGCCAGTCAACCGATTGGGAGTTGTCCTCAATCCCCAAAGAACTGAAGGAAGTTCATCGACCCAGGCGCCTACTGCGTGCTTGAGATCACACATTAGACGGGGTTTCAGTCCTTTGAGAATCAAGCCATTTGCTCTTTCTGCTTGTCCATTCGACTGCGGGTGGGCGACTGAAGCATAGTCGACTCATGTGCCTTGGGAAGCACAGAAGGCTCTAAACTCATCAGAATCAAAGTTCGACCTGTTGTCAGTGATGATGTTGTGCGGAACTCCATATCTGAATGTCAATTCTCTGATGAAACTAACAGCAGTACTGGCCTCAAGATTCTTGATAGGCTTGTCTTCAATACATTTGGTAAACTTGTCGACTGCTACAAGCACATGAGTGAAGTCGCTCCTACCGGTCCTCAGGGGTCCAACCATGTCCAATCCCCAAACCGCAAAGGGCCAGACGAGTGGAATAGTCTTCAGGGCTGACGCAGGCTTGTGGGACATATTGGAGTAAAACTGGCAACCTTCACATTTGTCAACTATATCTTTCGCCATTTCATTTGCTCGTGGCCAATAAAATCCAGCTCGGTATGCTTTGGCCACAATAGTCCGAGAGGACGCATGGTGATCATAGGTCCCCGAGTGGATGTCGTTGAGGATCATTTGACCTTCTTCTGACGTTATGCATTTCTGGCTGACTCCAGTTATGCTTTCCCTGAACAGATGCCCTTTTATCACAGTGAAGGCTTTCGATCGACGGACAATCTGTCGAGCCTCTTCTTCATCCTCTGGGAGTTCCTTCCTATGGATATAGGCAATGTATGGCACTGTCCAGTCGGGAGTGATGACCAAAACCTCCATGATCAGGTCGACCACGGCTGGGACTTTGACTTTAGTCGGATCTGTGGCACTCTTAGGCTGCGGGGGCTCTTCAGTGAAAGGATCTTCTTGAACTGAAGGTGTATGAATGTGTTCTAAAAACACGTTGCTAGGAATGGCTTCTCTCTTGGAACCTATCTTTGCCAAATCATCGGCGGCTTGATTTTTCAGTCGGGGTATATGATGGAGCTCTAACCCCTCAAACTTCTTTTCCAACTTCCTCACCGCATTGCAATAACCAGTCAAAGCTGGGCTTCTGACGTCCCACTCCTTCATCACTTGATTGACTACCAAATCTGTGTCGCCGTAGACCATGAGGCGACGGACGCCGAGTGAGATGGCCATATGTAACCCATACAAAAGTGCTTCATATTCCGCTTCGTTATTGAAGGAATCAAAGTGTATCTGGAGAACATATCTGAGCTTGTCTCCTCTGGGGGATACCAGTACCACCCCAGCACCGGAACCATTCAGCATCTTGGAACCATCAAAGAACATGGTCCAGTGCTCCGAGTGGATTTGAGTCGGCAGTTGCTGTTCGATCCACTCGGCGAGGAAATCTGCTATTGCTTGGGACTTGATAGCTTTCTTTGCCTCAAACTTAATATCCAAGGGAAGGAGTTCAATCGCCCACTTTGCCACTCGACCAGTTGCATCTCTGTTGTTCAGAATCTCTGATAATGGAGCGTCGCTGACGACTGTAATGGAGTGGTCAGAGAAATAATGTGCAACCTGTGGTCATATAAATCCCATAAACAAGCTTCTGATAATGTGGATATCTTTGCTTTGATGGGGTCAAAACTTCAGAAACATAATATACTGGGCGCTGAACTTTATAGGCTTTTCCTTCCTCTTCCCGTTCGACCGTAAGTACTATACTGACAACTTGTCCAGTGGCTGCAATGTAAAGCAGTAAAGGCTCATTGCTGATTGGGGCAGCAAGCACCGGCTGGGTGGAAAGCAGGGCTTTGAGCTCTGCAAATGCTGCATCAGCTTCAGGAGTCCACTCGAACTTATCAGACTTCTTCATTAGTCGGTAAAGAGGCAATGCCTTTTCACCGAGGCGAGAAATGAATCGACTTAAGGCGGCCAAACAACCTGTAAGCTTCTGGACATCATGCACACGCACAGGGCGCTTCATTCGGAGAATGGCACCAACTTTCTCTGGGTTAGCATCGATCCCTCGTTCGGAAACGAGGAAACCGAGTAATTTTCCGCCCGGAACTCCGAATGTGCACTTCGATGGATTAAGCTTGATATCATACCTTCTGAGGTTGGCAAAAGTTTCAGCAAGGTCAGCCAACAGGTCGGAACCTTTAAGTGACTTGACCACAATGTCATCCATGTATGCTTCCACATTCCGACTGATTTGAGTGAGTAAACACTTCTGAATCATCCTCATGAATGTGGCTCCAGCATTCTTCAGACCGAATGGCATGGTGACATAACAGAAGCACCCGAATGGGGTGATGAAAGCTGTTTTTATCTCATTGGGTCCATACAGTCGGATCTGATGATACCTGGAATAAGCATCCAAAAAGGACAAGCGCTCACACCCTGCAGTCGAGTCGACAATTTGATCGATGCGGGGGAGAGGAAATTGATCTTTCGGGCAGGCCCGATTGATATGTTTGAAGTCAATGCACATGCGAAGTGAGTCGTCCTTCTTGGGGACCATGACAACATTGGCTAACCACTCGGAGTGGTAAATCTCTCGGATAAACTCAGCTGCTAGGAGTCGAGCCACTTCTTCACCGATTGCTTTTCTCTTCTGCACGGCGGACCGTCGAAGGTGTTCTTTGACCGGTTTCACTTTTGGGTTGACTCGCAAACGGTGCTCAGCCAACCCCCTGGGAACACCTGGCATGTCAGAAGGTTTCCATGCAAAGATGTCCCAGTTCTCACGGAGGAACTGGATGAGCGCTTCTTCCTATTTGGAGTCGAGTGTTGTTGAGATGTGAGTTCGAGCAGCATTGGGATCGGTCGGGTGAATATGAGTCGGCTTCGTTTCACTAGACGACTGAAATGCTGAATCCGTGGCAGGCTTCTTAGCTCGCAACAAATCACTCGGATCTGCATTTTTTTGATACTCCTGTAATTCCACAACTGCCATTTGTGCATCGGCGATCTTTGAGCCCTTCTGGAAGCACTCTTCTGCCTTCTTCCGATTGCCAGTGATGGTAATCACTCCTTTAGGACCAGGTATCTTCAATTTAAGGTAAACGTAACATGGTCGAGCCATGAAACGTGCATAAGCCGGCCTACCCAGAATAGCATGATAAGCACTCTGGAAATCGACGACTTCAAACGTCAACTTTTCCTTGCGATAATTCTTGGAATCACCGAAAACTACATCGAGGGCGATCTGGCCGAGTGACTCAGCCTTCTTGCCAGGAATAACCCCATGGAAACTCATATTGCTTTCACTGAGTCTGGACATCGGAATGCCCATTCCTTTCAAGGTCTCCGCATACAGTATGTTCAGACCACTGCCACCATCCATCAAAACCTTAGTCAATTGAGTGCCTTCGACGACTGGGTCGACCACCAACACTTGCCTCCCAGGGTAGATATGTGTGTCGGGTGATCAGACTGGTCGAATGTAATGGCGGTCTGGGACCACTTTAAATAACTAGGCGTCGCCGGAGCGACCATGTTCACTTCTCTATTGATGACTTTCAGTCGACTCTTGCTCTCGACATCAGCAAAAATCATCAGAGTGGAATTGACGTGGGGGTAACCATCATCGTCCTCTTCCTTATCCTCAACTTTGTCCGATTCTTTCTCCTTTTCTTTGGGTTGTTTCTTTCGGAACTGCTGGATTAGTAGCCGACATTGTCGAGTGGTGTGTTGTAACACCCCGGATGTAACTTTCCATATTTGTAACTTCAACTCTTGCTATTTTCGGCTATGTGTTATGATATTCCCTTCGTGGTCGGGTTTTGTCTTTCGTTTTGCATTTTGTTCATGTCATGCATTTCATATCATGTCATCATGTGCATTGCATTTGCATACGTGTTCGTCTCATGCATCCGAGCATTTTCCCCGTTGTCCGTTTTGCAATCCGGCGCTCCCATCTCCTCCGGCGCTCCCCTCTTGTTTTCTTTCGTGAGCAGGTGTCTAACGTTCTCGGAATGGACCGAGGCTTGTCAAGTGGCCTTGGTATACTACCGGTAGACCACCGGTCAAATTTCATTCCATTTGGAGGTCGTTTGGTACTCCAACGGTTAACTGGGCATCCGCAAAGTCCTTTTGTGTGTTGCAGCAAAACCCCCCCTCAAAAACAGCCCAAAACCCACCAAACTCTATTCCATGCTGTAGGTCGTTCGATCACGATCGTGTGGGCGAAAACCGCACCTCATTTGGACTCTCCTAGCACCCTCTACCTATAAAACTCCTTCCCCCTCCGAATTTTTCCACACATCAAACCCTAACCTCCGTCCCTCTGCGCGCCGGACGTGTCCGCCCGCGCCGGACGGAACCGCGCCGCCGGCCGCAGCCAGTCTACGCACGCCACGTGGCGCCCGCCACCGCCCGTACCGCGCCGGCCCGCCACGGGCCCGCGAGCCCGAGCCGCCGGCGCCCGCATCTGCGCCCCGCGCCGCCGCCTCGCCTCCCTCCTCGCCGCGCCGCCGCCGTGCCACGCCGCCGTCACCTCCACGCGCCCCTCCGCCGCCGTCTCGCCGTCGCCTCCGCGCGTCCCTACGCCGGAGCCCGTGCCGCCCCTCTCCTCCGTCGTCGCGCCGCCGCCGTCCTCGCCGGCCCCGAGGCCCTGCCGCCTCCTCCCTCACCGGCAGCAACTCCGGCGGCCGGAGCCCCGAACCCTAGCCGGCCCGATCGGATCTAGAGACGGTTGACTTTTCCCGAACCCCCGAATTTCTTCCAAGTCATTTATTTTTCTTAGCATGTGCTCATGTTCATAGCATCATAACTCTCTGCATATAGCTCCGTTTCGCGCGTGTAATATATCGAAATGTTCGCCTCGTGATGCTCTATATTTCGTTCAATTGCACCATGTTCATTAGAGGCCATCTTGATGCCCAAATCTCTGGTGCAAGAGTGCTAGTTGCTGTTATCTGCTGGTTCTTAGCAGAACTTGGAGAATTTTTATTTTTGTATCATTTAATCTGTGAATCTTATGGGCATGAGCTCTACATGTGTTTTGTTGTATGCCATGCCATCTTTCCAGGGGTGTATGCCATGTATTTTTGTGATCTCTGTGGTGACTAGCACAAGCATGCAAACTAGGCCCCGTAATGTTTCTGATTTCAGGGACTTGGTAATTTCTCCAAGTCCTTGTCTGCTGTTATTTTGTTGCCATGTAAACTTGATGCTACAGAGAGATCCGTGCATATTTTGGAGATCTTCAGTAAGGATGTTTTGTAGATATTGTTGTAATTGATCCATTCCTGCCCTTGTTTGCAATTATGGAATGCCCTAACATGACTCAATCTTGCTCTACTTTTGCTATAAAATATTTCTGGCAGATTGTTGACATGATATTCATTTTTGCCAAGCTTGTTGTAGTTGATTCATACATGCTATGTATTTGCTCTTGCCATGGATAGCTTCATAAGCATGCCATCTTGCTGTAGGTATGCTTGTTTTGTCATGCATTGCTTTGTGGTGAGTGCATCAAGCTCACCAAGATGCCTTCATATTATTGTTTCTGCCATGCTCTGTTTTCTGCTAAGTCTGAAACCTGTTAACGAAACTTGCTATGTTTACATTCTTTCCATCATATCTTCTTGTCCTTTTTGGCTTATGGTCAGTAAGGGCCTTTTGTCATCTGCATTTAGTAGAATACTTATATGCCTTGTTTGCCATGTTAAGTTCCTGTAGCATGTTGATTTCGTGCTCTGAACATTGCTACCTGATGCTGTTTCAGGCATGTCCAGTAATTTCACCAAGTCTGTGAACCTGTTATCTTTTGCACTTTTGCCATGCTTGTTTGAGCTTGTTATGTTGTGATCTAGCCGTAGCTCAGTGTTCATCTTTTGTCAAGCATCTCCGGTAGATTACTGTCATATGCTTTGTTGATATGTTGGAGTGCTGTAGCATTGTTACTTGTTGCATTCTAAGTGTTATCCTGCTGTTAATCGCAGATTCGTGTCATTCTTGTTTTGCTTGCCATTTGCAAACCGTGCATCCGTTTCCGGTGATCTTTATATCGATTTCGACCGAAATCATCTCATCTTTCCAGTGGCATGCTTGGTTCGCCAAGTTACAGCCTTGTTCATCATTTTCCTACCGGAGCACTCATATGCATCGCATATCATATCTTGCATATCATTCATGTATTGCATCATATTGCTTGTGCATTCCCCGTGATTGATTGTGGTTCCGTTGCTTGTGTTCTTGTCTTGGGTAGAGCCGGGAGACGAGTTCGTGAACGAGGAACCTGTTGAGTACGCTTACGAGGATCAAGCTCTCGACAACTCTGAGAACCTTGCAGGCAAGATGACCACCCCTCGAAATCACTTCTATCTTTGCTTTGCTAGTTGTTCGCCCTATTGCCATGCTGCGCTACCTATCATTTGCTATATCATGCCTCCCATATTGCCATGTCAGCCTCTAACCATCCTTTCCTACTAAACCGTTGTTTGGCTAAGTTACCGCTTTTGCTCAGCCCCTCTTATAGCGTTGCTAGTTGCAGGTGAAGTTGAAGTTTGTTCCATGTTGGAACATGGATATGTTGGGATATCACAATATATCTTGTTTAATTAATGCATCTATATATTTGGTAAAGGATGGAAGGCTTGGCCTTATGCCTGGTGTTTTGTTCCACTCTTGCCGCCCTAGTTTCTGTCATACCGGTATTATGTTCCTTGAGTTTGCGTTCCTTACGCGGTTGGGTGATTTATGGGACCCCCTTGACAGTTCACCTTGAATAAAACTCCTCCAGCAAGGCCCAACTTTGGTTTTACCATTTGCCACCTAAGCCATTTCCCCCGGGTTTTCGCGAGCCCGAGGGTCATCTTTATTTTAAACCCCCGGACCAGTGCCCCTTCGAGTGCTGGCCCAAACCGAGCGATGTCCGGCGCCCCCTGGGCAACCAGGGTCTATGCCAACCCGACGTCTGGCTCATCCGTTGTGCCCTGAGAACGAGATATGTACAGCTCCTATCGGGATTTGTCGGCACATTCGGGCGGCTTTGCTGGTCTTGTTTTACCATTGTCGAAATGTCTTGTAAACCGGGATTCCGAGACTGATCGGGTCTTTCCGGGAGAAGGTTTATCCTTCGTTGACCGTGAGAGCTTATGATGGGCTAAGTTGGGACACCCCTACAGGGTATTATCTTTCGAAAGCCGTGCCCGCGGTTATGAGGCAGATGGGAATTTGTTAATGTCCGGTTGTAGAGAACTTGTCAATTGACCTAATTAAAATACATCAACCGTGTGTGTAGCCGTGATGGTCTCTTCTCGGTGGAGTCCGGGAAGTGAACACGGTTTGAGTTATGTATGACGTAAGTAGGAGTTCAGGATCACTTCTTGGTCATTGCTAGATGACTACCGTTCCGTTGCTTCTCTTCTCGCCCTCTTTTGCGTATGCTAGCCACCATATATGCTTGTTGCCTGCTGCAGCACCACCTCATTACACCATCCTTTCCTATAAGCTTACATAGTCTTGATCTCGCGGGTGTGAGATTGCTGAGTCCTCGTGACTCACAGATTCTACCAAAACAGTTGCAGGTGCCGACGATGCCAGTGCAGATGATGGGATCGACCTCAAGTGGGAGTTCGATGAGGAACGTGGTCGTTACTATGTGTCTTTTCCTGATGATCAGTAGTGGAGCCCAGTTGGGACGATCGGGGATCTAGCATTTGGGGTTATCTTATTTTCATTTGGTTCTTGACCGTAGATGGTCTATGTGTGTATTTTGGATGATGTATGATTTATATTTATGTATTGTGTGAAGTGGCGATTGTAAGCCAACTCTTTATCCCATTCTTGTTCATTACATGGGATTGTGTGAAGATGACCCTTCTTGCGACAAAACCACAATGCGGTTATGCCTCTAAGTCGTGCCTCGACACGTGGGAGATATAGCCGCATCGTGGGCGTTACATGTGTTTCGGGTAAATGAGATTACCCTCCTCATCTTTTTTGATGTGAATGTGGCATGGTAAATCCAACACATCATTTCCGTCTTGATCTTTTACTTTCTTGGGGTTCCATGGCCCTTTGGGCTTCCCCTTTGAACTTTCCTTGAGTCACGGCTAAGGTTTCTCCAGGAGCAGCTGGCTCGGCTTTGCGCTTCTGCTTCCAACTGGAGTTCCCTCCCCCGGTTTCGTGGGCGACTGTTTTGTGCTTGCCACTCTGGAGCCGATCCTCTTCTTCACCATTAGCATACTTGGTGGCAATTTCCATCATTCGACTCAGAGACATATCTCCGGTCCGACCGAACTTCAGATTCAATTCTCGATACTTGACGCCTTCCTTGAAGGCACAAACTGCTTGGTGATCAGACACATTTTCCACTGTGTGATGCAACGTGATCCACCTCTGGATATAATCTCTCAAAGTTTCATTCGACGTCTGCACACAAGACAGTAGCTCAGTTAGCCCCGCTGGTCGTTTGCATGTACCCTCAAATGTTCTGACAAACACTCGGGCAAGCTCTTCCCAACTGTAAATACTGCCAGGTGCTAACTGATTCAACCACGCTCTGGTCGAACCCTCTAACATCAAAGGTAGGTGCTTCATGGCCACTTCGTCATTGCCACCACCAATCTGCACAGCAACTCGGTAGTCCTCAAGCCAAGTGTCAGGCTTGGACTCACCAGTGAATTTGCTGACTCCAGTCGCCAACCTGAAGTTGGGAGGAATCACTTCTGCTCTGATGGCTCTGCTGAAACACTCGGGACACGAAACATGCACCCTACTGCCGGTCAGGTAATCTCTATCGTGGCCATCTCTGTGTGCTCTGTTCCTGTCAACCAAACCTTGAACGAGAATGGATCTCGCGTCAAAGCCTGGCTCCTGGGGGTCGACTGGAGTCCTTCGCCCACCACTGTGAGGGCGCCTGTCATCGTGTTGCCGAGGTGCGTATGACCCACTCCTTGGGGGAAGCGTGGGCACTCGGCGCCGATCATCGTGGTCGAGTCGGTGATCATACTGCTCATGGTTTCTATACAGATCTCGTCGGTCCCCATGTCCCTCGCGCCTCGGGGGCGATCTTGGACTGTGAGCCGACTGGACTGTGTCTGCTACCACGGATCTGCTATGGATCCTATTCCGCGACTGAGATACTGATGTGTTTTGTTCTCCTGCTGCCCGGAGTAAAGCCCTGATCTGCATCAAACCTCTGCCAGCTTCTGAATGGGAGGGCTGGATCGACTCTGCTATTCGGGCTGCAGCTGTGAGATTCTGAATCGGAGTTCGGTATTCCTGAGTAGGAGGCGGAAAAAGTTGTCGTCGACTGGACTCAGGAATCCGCTGCCGAGCACGCTCGTCGAGTGCGTGCTGGAGATTCTCCAGTCGAGTGCGCTCAGCCAAGTTGGCCAGGCGCACCTCCTCCAAGGCCCGGGCCCCGGGGGTTTCTCCAACGATAGGAGTGTGAAGTGCATCCATGTTACGGCAGGGAAGCTCTTCCCTCTGCTGCGAAGAGAGGGGATCGGGGCGGTACTCCTCGTGGGCACGCGACGGATCGCCTCCGCCGTCGCCACCATCCTCACAGGGGAAGCCAGGAGGACTGCGCGGTCCGTTGACCATCAGGACTTCCGTCGCGGGGTCACAACTGTCGCACTCGGACGCAGTCTCAACGGAGCCAGTCGAACAGGACGTAGAGAGTTTCGTCGGGCTCGATTGCCGCGACTTGGGGGGTGGCCGATTGGCGAGCCACCGCGTGCCTCACCCACCGCTGGAGCCTCGACCGACCGGAACGCTTGTGCCGGCGGGCAGCAGGGAGTGAAGACGCCACCGGAGCCGACCGATACTAAGTCGACGGCTGCCGCAGGAGGACGCCGCGGACGCACGTGCAAAAGTGCGTTGCCCCGCGGACGGGGAGCGCCTCGACGTCGAGTGGAGCTTCTTGGAGCCAAGCGGAGTCATCGGCGACGAACACGAGTGCGCCGAAACGGATCTCGCGGCCCTCGGCCAATCCTCTGCCTGAAACCATGCTGATGGGGATCGGAAAAATCGCAACTTCTCCAACAAGTCGCTAAGACACCTGCCCCACGGTGGGCGCCAACTGTCGTGGTTCTAAGTCTGACAGTAGAATGGGGGGTAGGGATGTAGAGGCAAGATCTTAGCTATGGAGAAGTTGTACGCAAGAGTTTTACGAGTTCGGGCCCTTCTCGGAGGAAGTAACAACCCTACGTCTCGGAGCCCGCAGGCGGTCGACTGGATTATATGCATGTGTGTGTGTTACAGGGGGTGCGAACCCTTGTCTCAGAGGAGGGGGGTGGCTTATATAGAGTGTGCCAGGACTCTAGCTCCCCTCCGTTACACAGGATTCAATGTACATAAAGTGAGAGCGTTACAGGTAACGTCAATAATAAAGTGCTATAAATGATCATTAAGTCTACGAGTAAACGTCCGACCGTTGCTGCGCGGAGTGGCTTTAGGTCTTCTGTACGTCGAGTGGTTGAGTGGTCGAGTGACCTAAATAAGGAGAGATCTCCGAGTGAATGGTAGGTCGAGTGGATTGCACTCGACACCTTTGTTGAGCCCTCTCTATTTGCTCTTGAACTTCTTTGCTTCTAGGATAAGGACCTTAGGTAGGACGTATAGGTCAGGCCTATTGCCCTACCCTAGGTCTATGTCCTCATCATTGACCACTGAACTTACCGGTTTAAAACACCGTGTAACCCAGATGGTTTATGCTATCTTTGGTGAGTCGCCTTGCTAGCATCAAAAGTGAATCGCTTCCTTGATGGTATACACCGCCTCTAACCAATCCATAATTATTACTCAAGTCCTAGGAGCAGCAATCTTAGCCAAGAAATGCTTGTGAAGCTCAAGGTTGTTTATACACTTGTTGAACAGCTATATACCGGAACTCAGCGCACACTAGCCACGATTTCTCTGACTAATCAAGCACCAACTCCCTTGAGTGATGTCTTGAAAAAACTCTCTATTCTGCCTGCTAGGATTGACGAGATGAAACGGGCATCTTCAAGAGCCGGCATCGTGACAGCTTTAAGCCGGGCCAAGGCATGGCTAGCAGAGCTAGACCCGGCCGAGATGGCTATTGGGTATCCAAGCTTGAAGGAAGATGGCACTCCATTTGAGAAGAAACACTTTGCTGCCTGCGTGAAGGAGATACGTCCCCTCGCCAGCCTGATTGCAAATGAAACGGATCTGTCAAGATACCAACCTGCTTATAACATGGAGAATCGGAAGATGCCCACGCCGGCCTATAAAGTGATGGATCGAATCTCCCCAATCCGTAAGCATACTTTCGCCCCTGAAGTTGAACCGTCCGAACTTATAGATGATGAAGCTGAATTTCAAGCCTTGTGTGGCATCGATTGGGCATCACCAAATTTCCAGATGGCGGAGGAGGATGAAGAACCGGAAAAGGATGATCCAGAAGCCTCAAGTCGTCAAGGCCAAGAAGAGTGAACCACTGGGCGGTTTAAATATTTGATCCTTTGAAAACACTTGATCTTTTTGGCTCACTGAGTCATGTAATAGGCTAGTAAAACTTTGCTCTGTCATGCCATCATGCACGTTTATGTTTTGTGCAACGCTGTTTGATCCGCCACTTGAAAAGCTATCATCTTATGCTCATGATGACGTCGATTTATGCAGATGAGATTTAGCATTATCCTGCACACAAGTAGATCACAAGTGCCCTGTGATATTTGATCACGTTGTCGGCTTATCATACCAGTGCAGTAAGGGTTCCACCCCAAAGATTGAGAGCACATCGCCATATTCAGTGGACTCGTGCTATAGGCTTATAACGCCGTAAATACGGGGTAACATCCCAAGCTTTAAAGCCATAACTCTAGACATAAAATCATTATTTGCTAGTGACTTAAAATCCACAATATTGTCGGGTTATAAAAACCCAAAGATGCTCAAATATGAGACAGACAGTGCTGCTTGGCCCGATTTATGAAAACCATATGGTAATAAAAAAGAGGGATATAAATCCAAGATGGAAAAGAAACCCAAAAAATACGAGGCTTTTATAGGCCGCCAAGCCAAAATTTTCTTCTTCAATGAAACTAGCATGATAGCCGCTGGAGTATCCGCGCTTTTTGTAAGCCGGCTCTCACATGACCCAATCGACATTTTAACCTGGATAAGTTCAGGGTCTTTAAAAGATTAACTTATCAAGAGTATGGTGGGGTAGGAGTAGCATCATGCAAAACAGGTCGGTTTAACCAAGTTTCAAAGAAGGCGGCTTATCAGCCTGAGCTTCTCCTTGTGTTCTGTAATCCGGCTCTTTCATGACCCAATCAATGTCTTAACCTTAACAAGTTCCGGGTCTCTTTTAAGGGATTGACTTGTGAAGAACAGGGTGGGTCATCCAGGATTACCTGGTCGAAGAGCATCTTGGATACAGGCCGGATAAACCGGATTTTTGGTGAATACACCTGGCATCCATGCCAATCAACCGGGTAGTTTCAGCTGTGTTCTTTGAATAGGAAGCCCCCAAGTGATATATTTCTGAGCTATGCTCAGCGGGTACCTATGTTTGAGCTGTGTTGTGCATCCAACTCTCTTTGGTCCCTGTAATTTGGGCGTCAAGCTTTTAAGTGATCATATAAAGTAGTAATAAAGACTCAATTTTCTGAGAAACAAAACGACAGAGGCCCTGAATTATCAGGGATGCCGGCTTTATTACATTGATTATAATATATACATTGTCAAAATATGTACATCAGGAGAGCCGGTGGCTCAGGTATAGTAAGGCCAAAGATGAGCAATATTCCACGGCCGGCGGATCTCCTCCTCCGACGTGCGTGAGTCCTTGCGGTCTCGAACATGGATAAGGTAGTATGACCCATTGTTCAGATTTTTGCTGACCACAAAGGGCCCTTCCCAAGGTGGGGATAGCTTGTGCATATCAAATTGATCCTGGATAAGCCGAAGCACCAAGTCACCTTCTTGAAAGGTTCTGGTTTTAACTCGGCGGCTGTGATAATGGCGCAGATCTTGTTGGTAAATCGTTGAATGAGCCGCCGCAAGGTCACGCTCCTCATCTAACAGGTCAAGTGCATCCTGGCATGCTTTTTCATTGTCAGCTTCAACATAAGCCACCACCCGGGGCGAGTCGTGACGTATGTCACTAGGGAGAACCGCCTCAGCTCCGTAAACCATGAAGAAAGGCGTGTAACCCGTAGATCTATTAGGGGTAGTATTGATACTCCATATCACTAAGGGTAACTCCTCCACCCAACAACCCGGCGTCCTCTGCAAAGGAACCATAAGCCAGGGCTTGATGCCTCTCAGAATCTCTTGATTGGCTCTCTCAGCTTGACCATTAGACTGGGGGTGAGCCACGGATGATACATCAAGCTGGATATGCTCACGTTGACAAAATTCTTTCATAGCACCCTTGGATAGATTAGTGCCATTATTAGTTATAATACGGTGGGGAAAACCAAAATGGAAAATCACCTTTTTGATGAATTGAACCGCCGTTGTCGCGTCACATTTACTGACCAGCTCTGCCTCAACCCACTTTGTAAACTTGTCAACCGCCACCAAGAGGTGTGTCTTTTTATCTTTGGACGTTTTGAAAGGTCCAAACATATCATGCCCCCAGACTGCAAATGGCCAAGTAATCAGAATCATCCTCAATTCTTGAGCCGGCACATGAGCTCGTCGTGAGAATTTCTGACAACCATCACATTTACTGACTAGATCCTCAGCATCAGCGTGAGCCGTCAGCCAATAAAATCCGTGACGGAAAGCCTTGGTTACAAGAGTTTTAGAACCGGCATGATGACCACAATCTCCTTCATATATCTCGCAAAGAATTTCACGGCCCTCCTCAGGAGAAACACAACGTTGAAACGCTCCAGTAACACTGCAATGGTGTAACTCTCCGTTGACAATCGTCATTGACTTAGACCGCCGGGTTATCTGCCTGGCCAAGGTTTCATCTTTAGGTAACTCGCCCCGGGTCATGTAAGCCAAATATGGAATTGTCCAATCAGGAATAGCATGAAGAGCCGCCACCAGCTGTGCCTCCGGGTCAGGAATAGCAAGATCCTCCTTTGTAGGCAGCTTGGTTAGGTGGCACCGGCTTATGCTGGGACCCTAACCGGCTCAAAGCATCAGCCGCCTCATTTTTCTGCGATCAACATGTTCCACTTGATAACCCTTGAAGTGCCCTGCAATAGCATCAACCTCTCGGCGATAAGCCGCCATGACTGGATTCTTAGAATCCCAAGTGCCAGAAACTTGCTGAGCCACCAAGTCTGAGTCGCCAAAACATCTCACCCGACTTAAATTCATCTCCTTAGCCATCCGAAGACCATGGAGTAAGGCTTCGTACTCAGCTGCATTGTTAGTACAAGGGAACATCAACCTTAAAACATAACAAAACTTGTCACCTCGTGGGGAAGTCAATACAACTCCAGCCCCCGAGCCCTCCAATTGCATGGATCCATCGAAGTGAATAGTCCAATATGTGTTATCTGGCTTTTCTTCGGGTGTCTGCAACTCTGTCCAATAATTAATGAAATCCACAAGCGCTTGAGACTTGATTGCTGTGCGAGGCATATATTTCAAACCATGGGGTCCAAGCTCAATAGCCCACTTAGCGACCGACCCGTGACTTCTCTGTTTTTAATGATATCCCCTAAGGGAGCAGAACTAACCACAATGATGGGATGACTGAAGAAATATTGCTTGAGCTTTCGACTAGCCATGAAGATTCCATATACTAGCTTCTGCCAATGCGGATACCTCTGCTTGGACTCAATAAGCACCTCACTGAGATAGTAAACCGGTCTCTCAACCGGATGTTCCTTGCCTGCTTCCTTTCGTTCCACCACAATAGCTACGCTGACAGCTCGTGCATTGGCGGCCACATATAACAACACTGGCTCTTTGTCGATAGGAGCAGCAAGGACTGGCGGCTCAGCTAGCTGTTTCTTCAAGGCTTCAAACGCTTCATTAGCGGCATCACTCCAGACAAAGCGATCTGTTTTCTTCATCATCTGATACAGCGGTATGGCTCTCTCACCCAACCGGCTTAAGGCCGCAATACGACCTGCCAGACGCTGGACATCATTGACACACGCCGGTTTAGCAAATGATCTAATGGCCTTGATCTTCTTCGGCTTAGCTTCAATACCTCTTTCAGAAACTAGAAAACCCAAGAGCTTGCCTATTGGCACGCCAAAGACACATTTGGCCGGGTTAAGCATCATCTCGTAGACCCGGAGATTGTCAAACGTTTGCTTCAAATCATCTATCAAAGTTTCCTTCCTTCTGGACTTCACTACGATATCATCCACATAAGCATGAACATTGCGCCCAATCTGATCATGAAAACAATTCTGCACACAGCGCTGGTAAGTCGCCTGGGCACTCTTGGGCCCGAAAGGCATAGACACATAGCGGAAGGCTCCAAAAGGAGTTATAAAAGTTGTCTTCTCCTGGTCCTTAACTGCCATCTTGATCTGATGATAACCAGAATAAGCATCCAAAAAGCTTAAGCGCTCACAACCCGCCGTAGCATCAATAATTTGATCAATACGAGGGAGAGCAAAAGGATTAGCCGGACAAGCCTTCTTTAAGTCCGTGTAGTCCACACACATACGCCAAGTGCCGTTCTTCTTAAGTACCAGCACCGGGTTAGCCAACCACTCAGGATGAAAAACTTCAACAATGAACCCAGCCGCCAAGAGCTCCAATGGCCTTGCGCCTTTCTTCATTAAACCAACGAAGGAATTGCTTGACCGGCTTAAACTTCGGATCAATATTGAGAGTGTGCTCAGCGAGCTCCCTCGGTACACCTGGCATATCAGAAGGTTTCCATCCAAAGATGTCCTGGTTCTTACAGATGAACTCGATGAGCGCGCTTTCCTATTTTGGATCCAGATTAGCACTGATACTGAACTGTTTGGATAAATCGCTAGGAACGAAGTCAACTAGCTTATTGTCATCTGCCGACTTAAACTTCAACGTCAGGTCATGCTCCGTAGTTGGATTTTTCAAAGATGTCATATCCGCCGGGTCAATATTGTCTTTGTAAAACTTCAACTCCTCGGTCGCATAGACCGACTCAGCGTAAGCAGCGTCACCCTCTTCACACTCCAAAGCTATCTTCCGGCTTCCATGCACTGCGATAGTCCCCTTGTAACCCGGCATCTTGAGTTGCAGATAAACATAACAAGGCCGTGCCATGAACTTGGCATAAGCCGGCCGTCCAAACAGAGCGTGATACGGGCTTTGAATCTTGACCACTTCAATGGTTAACGTCTCGGCCCTGGAATCATGTTCATCCCCAAAGGCTACTTCCAAAGCAATCTTGCCGACAGGATATGCCGACTTACCAGGCACCACTCCATGGAAAACAGTGTTGGACGGCTTAAGATTTTTGTCAGTCAACCCCATACGACGGAAAGTATCATAATAGAGGATATTAATGCCGCTACCTCCATCCATGAGTACCTTAGTGAACTTGTATCCTCCAACCTGATGTGCCACCACCAAAGCTAAGTGACCCGGATCATCAACCCAGGGCGGGTGATCCTCACGACTCCACACAATGGGCTGCTCAGATCATCGCAAGTAACGGGGAACTGCCGGCTCAACGGCGTTCACAGCCCTTTTATGGAGCTTCTGATCCCGCCTGCAAAGACTCGTGGTGAAGACGTGGTACTGCCCACTATTCAACTTCTTCAGATTATTCTAATATCCGGACTGCTGCTGCTGCTGATTCCCGTGATTATTCTGCTGGTTGTAACCACCCTGATGGCCTTGGTTTTGAAAACCGGAGCTTGAACCGCCACCTCCATGACCCTGACCATTAGGGCCAGAACCTGAACCGCCGTTGGGCCATGGCCGTGCTGGAAAAGATGAGACTCTCTGAATTGCTTCATGATAACACAATCCTTCCACAAATGTTTAGATGGCCTCTCCTTTGTTCCGTGCGTTGGACACGGCTGGTTCATCACTGCTTCTAGGTTGAATTCTCCAGACTGAGCCGACCTCCCCTTACGACGTTGGTTATAATTCTGCATGTTGGTATTGGCCACGAAATCCAAACTATTATCAGCCTTGCGCTTACCATTGCCCCCCTGACTCGCCGGGTTATGATGCTGTCCCTTGGTGTTGCCGCTCTTCTTTCCCTTTCCCGGCTTTTCATCATTAGACTCGGGGTCCTTGGTACCATCAGAGTTGGCATACTTAACCAAAGCCGCCATTAGCTCCCCCATGTCGCTGCAGTGGCGCTTAAGCCGCCCTAGTTTCTGTTTGAGGGGCATAAAATGACAATTCTTCTCCAACATCAAAACTGCTGAGCTGGCATTGATGCGATCTGATGAATGCAGGATAGTGGAAACCCGGCGCACCCAATTGGTTGTTGACTCACCCTCTTCTTGGACACAGGCATCCACATCCACAATTGACATAGGATGCTTGCATGTATCTTTAAAATTTTGAATAAAACGGGCTTTTAACTCGGCCCATGACCCGATGGAGTTGGCAGGCAGCCCTTTCAACCAAGTACGGGCCGTCCCATCCAACATCATGGTGAAATACTTAGCACACGCAGCATCGCTAACATCCAGCAGTCCCATGGCCATCTCGTAACTCTCAACCCATGCTTCAGGGGGTAAGTCAGCTGTGTAGTTAGGCACCTTATGAGGACCCTTGAAATCCTTGGGCAAACGCTCATTACGCAGAGCCGGCACTAAGCATGGCACACCCAAAGTTCTGAAGGTCACGCCTGTTTCCACTGAAGTTGTCGGATGAATCGGAGAATGTTGACAAGCCGCGTACTGAGCCGCCAGCTTAGCCTCTCGACGCGCTCTTCCCTAATCCACCACATTCTAAGCATTAGCTCCACCACGCGCCGGTTCATATCCACGGGGTGGGTTACGCTGTCGTTCACTGCTTGACACAGCCAGCTCGTCAATATGCCTGCTATAACTCCGACTTGGGAGGGGAGTTGAATGAATCCTCTCACGACTGTAAGAATAAGCTGCCTGCTGGGTCACAGCCGTCTGAAGCAATTCTTTGGCTCATCGTATTTCCATTGCTGCCGGCGACTCACCTTCAACCGGTAGAGCTGCCAATCATGTCGCCTCAACAATCATATTATCCAAAGGGTTAGAAAAATGACCTGGTGGCATCGGCACATGCTGAGACGGAGCTGTATTCAATCGGGGCGGCTCCGTCGTGCACGGCTGAGCCGGCGTTCCAGTCCCAGGGGCTTCAACCCGGTTTACTACGGGCGGGTTACTGGTCCCTGCTCCAGGCGTGTTAAAGAGGTTTCTCGCCTCGTACACTGGAGGCAGACGAGTCTGATGCCTCCTCCTCATGACTTCGTTTGAAGCGTTTCGATCCATCATGAGCTGGAAAGATTCTGACTGAATCCGCTGCGCCTGAGCATCCAAAGCAGCCCGCTCCGTGCCATCCTGGTGTTCTCTGCTGCCAAATCTTCCTTGGCTTGAGCTATCTCCTCTCTCAGCTTTGTGACTTTCGCGTTATGCTGAACTTGATCTACCGGGTTAACCTCTATTGTTAACAATGTTGTTAAATTGTCCAGCAAGTCAGTCAAAACCTGAGCCGGCGGGCGCACAGGGCCTCCTGCCCCGGCGACCGTTGTCGTTGCTGACCTGGAGATTATTGCCGCCGCAGTCGAAGAATTCTGTACTGGCTGAGTGCCGGCGATGAAGATCGCAACCCTACTCAACGGCTCAAAGGGGTCTGGAATACTGTCGCCATTGGAATAACCCCCAAGCCGGCCGTCTTGCAGCTGATACAATGACTCGGTTTCTCCAGTGGACGACTCACCATCAGAATAGGCGACCATGTCACCACCAGACACAGATCTGTCCTCAGATTCCGCCCCATGGATGAATCCCACGAAGGCACGTTTCACGGCGTGCTGAACTCGAGATGGTCGTGCTCGCTGAGCCTTCTCGATGATGTCGGTGCAGATGTCCGGCTCAGGGCCCGGCTCACCGATCTTGCCAATGAAGACGTGAATTCCGCCGAAGGGGACCCGGTACCCGTACTCAATTGAGCCGGCGTCGGGGCCCTAGCCTGCATCGTCGATGTAGAGCTTGCCGCGGCGACTCTTGGTCATCCGGCCCACAGTGTATCCCTTGATCCCTTCGAAGTTTCCCTTCAAGAACTTGAAACCATCGTGCGAGAGCCCCACGGTGGGCGCCATCTGTCATGGAATTGTCACGGCAGATGTCCTAGCAGAAGGACTTAGTCGTGGAGCCATCGCAACAGGGTTAGCTTAAAGGGGTTAAACGGGACAAAGGACACAAGGAGTTTATACTAGTTCGGCCCCTTGCGGTGAAGGTAAAGGCCTAATCCAGTTTGAGGTGGTATTTCTTATGTCTTGATTACCAGGGAGCGATTATGCTTGACCTAGCTTTCGATCTGTTGACTCCTGCCCTAAGCCGCCACCGGGTTGTCCCTTTATATACACAGGTTAACGCCCAGCGGCTTACAGAGTCCCGGCCGGCTCATCAACAATGTGTCCGGCCTGGTGACTAATTATACCTGCCTTACAATACAAGTTACACATATATGGCGGTTTACACTTATGGGCTTTAAGCCGCCTTTGGGCTTTGGGCCCTTCTACTTCATGAACCGCCATCTTCAACATCTTCATGGGCTTCGTCTTGATGAACAGCCATTGGAATAACCCGGCCCATCCTGGGCGGGTCATACCCAGTAGTCATATCCCCAACAGACTGGGTCCGTAACTTGAGATTATCCTCATTGCTGCACAGAAGAATTACGTCCTGGAAGCACCGCTAGGTGCAAGACCCAGTGCAGGAGCAACACCAGACGTTATGAACGCCTGGCAGCGCAAAGCTGATGACTACTCGATAGTTTAGTGTGCCATGCTTTACGGCTTAGAACCGGGACTTCAACGACATTTCGAACATCATGGAGCATATGAGATGTTCCAGGAGTTGAAGTTAATATTTCAAGCAAATGCCCGGATTGAGAGATATGAAGTCTCTAATAAGTTTTATAGCTGCAAAATGGAGGAGAATAGTTCTGTCAGTGAACATATACTCAGAATGTCTGGGTACCACAACCACCTGACTCAACTGGGAGTTAATCTTACTGTTGATAGTGTCATCGACAGAGTTCTTCAATCACTGCCACCAAGCTACAAAAGCTTCGTGATGAACTATAATATGCAAGGGATGGATAAGATAATTCCCGAGCTCTTCGCGATGCTAAAGGCTGTGGAGGTAGAAATCAAGAAGGAGCATCAAGTGTTGATGGTTAACAAGACCACTAGTTTCAAGAAAAAGGGCAAAGGGAAGAAGGGGAACTTCAAGAAAGAACGGCAAGCAAGTTGCTGCTCAAGTGAAGAAACCCAAGTCTGGACCTAAGCGTGAGACTGAGTGCTTCTACTGCAAAGGGACTGGTCACTGGAAGCGGAACTGCCCCAAGTATTTGGCGGATAAGAAGGATGACAAAGTGAAAGGTATATCTGATATGCATGTTATTGATGTGTACCTTACTAATGCTCGTAGTAGCGCCTGGGTATTTGATACTGGTTCTGTTGCTCATATTTGCAACTCGAAACAGGGGCTACGGATTAAGCGAAGATTGGCTAAGGACGAGGTGACGATGTGCGTGGGAAATGGTTCCAAAGTCGATGTGATCGTCGTCGGCACGCTACCTCTACATTTACCCTCGGGATTAGTTTTAGACCTGAATAATTGTTATTTGGTGCCAGCGTTAAGCACGAATATTATATCTGGATCTTGTTTGATGCGAGACGGTTATTCATTTAAATCAGAGAATAATGGTTGTTCTATTTATATGAGTAATATCTTTTATGGTCATGCACCCTTGATGAGTGGTCTATTTTTGTCGAATCTCGATAGTGGTGATACACATATTCATAGTATTGAAGCCAAAAGATGCAAGGTTAATAATGATAGTGCAACTTATTTGTCGCACTGCCTTTTAAGTCATATTGGTGTAAAGCGCATGAAGAAACTCCATGTCGATGGGCTTTTGGTATCACTTGATTATGAATCACTTGATGCTTGCGAACCATGCCTCATGGGCAAGATGACTAAGACTCCTTTCTCCGGAACAATGGAGCAAGCAACGGACTTGTTGGAAATAATACATACTGATGTATGCGGTCCGATGAGTGTTGAAGCTCGCGGCGGGTATCGTTATTTTCTGACCTTCACAAATGATTTGAGCAGATATGGGTATATCTACTTGATGAAACTTAAGTCTGAAACATTTGAAAAGTTCAAAGAATTTCAGAGTGAAGTGGAAAATTATCGTAACAAGAAAACAAAGTTTCAACGATCTAATCGTGGAGGTGAATATTTGAGTTACGAGTTTGGTCTTCATTTGAAACAATGTAGAATAGTTTCACAACTCACGCCACCCGGAACACCACAGCGTAATGGTGTGTCCGAACACCGTAATCGTACTTTATTAGATATGGTGCGATCTATGATGTCTCTTACTGATTTACCGCTATTGTTTTGGGGTTATGCTTTAGAGACGGTTGCATTCACGTTAAATAGGGAACCATCTAAATCTGTTGAGACGACACCATATGAACTGTGGTTTAGCGAGAAACCCAAGTTGTCGTTTATTAAAGTTTTGGGCTGCGGTGCTTATGTGAAAAAGCTTCAACCTGATAAGCTCGAACCCAAATCGGAGAAATGTGTCTTCATAGGATACCCAAAGGAGACTGTTGTGTACCAGACCTGATGTGTGCCATAGTTTCTATCATGTATGCAATGTTGTGTACCAGACCTGATGTGTGCCTTGCTATTAGTTTAGCAGGGAGGTACCAAAGTAATCCAGGAGCGGATCACTGGACAGCGGTCAAGAACATCCTGAAATACTTGAAAAGGACTAAGGATATGTTTCTCATTTATGGAGGTGACAAAGAGCTTGTTGTAAAGGGTTACGTCGATACAAGCTTTGACACTGATCCGGATGACTCCAAGTCACAAATCGGATACGTATTTGTATTGAATGGTGGAGTTGTAAGTTGGTGCAGTTCCAAACAGAGCGTCGTGGCGGGATCTACGTGTGAAGCAGAGTACATAGCTGCTTCAGAAGCAGCAAATGAAGGAGTTTGTATCCGATCTAGGTGTCAAACCTAGTGCATCGGGTCCAATGAAAATCTTTTGTGACAATACTGGTGCAATTTCCTTGGCAAAGGAATCCAGATTTCACAAGAGAACCAAGCACATCAAGAGACGCTTCAATTCCATCCGCGATCAAGTCAAGGAGGGAGACATAGAGATTTGCAAGATACATACGGATCTGAATGTTGCAGACCCATTGACCAAGCCTCTCTCACGAGCAAAACATGATCAGCACCAAGACTCCATGGGTATTAGAATCATTACTGTGTAATTTAGATTATTGACTCTAGTCCAAGTGGGAGACTGAAGGAAATATGCCCTAGAGGCAACAATAAAGTTGTTATTTATATTTCCTTATATCATGATAAATGTTTATTATTCATGCTAGAATTGTATTAACCGAAAACTTAGTACATGTGAGACTACAAAGAAAACAGAGTGTCCCTAGTATGCCTCTACTAGACTAGCTCATTAATCAAAGATGGTTAAGTTTCCTGACCATAGACATGTGTTGTCATTTGATGAACGGGATCACATCATTAGAGAATAATATGATGGACAAGACCCATCCGTTAGCTTAGCATAAATGATCGTTTAGTTTTATTGCTATTGCTTTCATCATGACTTATACATGTTCCTCTGACTATGAGATTATGCAACTCCCGAATACCAGAGGAATACCTTGTGTGCTATAAACGTCACAACGTAACTGGGTGATTATAAAGATGCTCTACAGGTGTCTCCAATGGTGTTTGTTGAGTTGGCATAGATCGAGATTAGGATTTGTCACTCAGTGTATCGGAGAGGTATCTCTGGGCCCTCTCGGTAATGCTTATCACTATAAGCCTTGCAAGCAATGTGACTAATGAGTTAGTTGCTGGACAATGCATTACGGAACGAGTAAAGAGACTTGCTGGTAACGAGATTGAACTAGGTATGTTCATACCGATGATCGAATCTCGGACAAGTAACGTACTGATGACAAAGGGAACAACGTATGTTGTTATGCGGTTTGACCGATAAAGATCTTCGTAGAATATATAGGAGCCAATATAAGCATCCAGGTCCACTATTGATTATTGACCGGAGATGTGTCTCGGTCATGTCTACATAGTTATCGAACCGGTAGGGTCCGCACGCTTAACGTTCAATGACGATTTGTATTATGAGTTATATGATTTGATGTATCGAAGTTTGTTCGGAGTCCCGGATGTGATCACGGACATGACGAGGAGTCTCGAAATGATCGAGACATAAAGATCGATACTTTTTGACCCCATATTGTAGGGTGGATCTCGAAAGATAGGAAAGATCTCCCTCCAAGCCGTACATACGACTTTCATCGAATACGGCATTCCACAGAATTCTGCAAGGTCCCCTTCTCAGAACAGCAGCAAGTCAGCACCAGGTTGGAAGGTTATATTCGGACACCGGAATGGTTCCGAAGTGTTTAGGGTATTTTCAGGAGTACCGGGAGGTTACCGGAACCCCCCGGGAGAGTAATGGGCCTTAGTGGGCTTTAGGGGAAAGGAGAGAGGGGCCTCAAGGGGTGGCCGCGCGCCCCCCCATGGGCTAGTCCAAATTGGACTAGGAGGGGGCGGCGCCCCCCTCCTTCCTTCTCCCGTCCTTCCCCTTCCCTCCTTCTCCTAGTTGGAATAGGAAAGGGGGGCGAATCCTACTTGGACCGGGAGTCCAAGTAGGACTCCTCCCTATGGCACGCCCTCCTATGGCCGGCCTCCTCTCCTACACCCCCCCCCCTTTATATACGTGGGAGGGGGCACACCAAGTCTTCTCTTAGCCGTGTGCGGTGCCCCCTCCACAGATACAAATCTCGGTCATATCGTCATAGTGCTTAGGCGAAGCCCTGCGCCGGTAACTTCATCATCACCGTCGCCACGCCGTCGTGCTGGCGGAACTCTCCCTCGGCCTCAACTGGATCAAGAGTTCGATGGACGTCACTGAGCTGAACGTGTGCTGAATGCGGAGGTGTCGTACGTTCGGTACTTGGATCGGTTGGATCGCGAAGACGTTCGACTACATCAACCGCGTTACTAAATGATTAACAAGTATCAATGATTCATAATCAAGTGATTCCAAAAGTCCATCTGCATGGAGTTTCTTCATGCGCTTTACACCAATATGACCTAAACGGCAGTGCCACAAGTATGTTGCACTATCATTATCAACTTTGCATCTTTTGGCATCAATATTATGAATATGTGTATCACTAAGATCAAGATTCAATAAACCATTCACATTGGGTGTATGACCATAGAAGGTTTTATTCATGTAAATAGAACAACAATTATTCTCTAACTTAAATGAATAAACGTATTGCAATAAACATGATCTAATCATATTCATGCTCAACGCAAACACCAAATAATATTTATTTAGGTTCAACACTAATCCCGAAGGTAGAGGGACTGTGCGATGGTGATCATTTCAACCTTGGAATAAATTCCAACACACATCGTCACTCCGCATTTAACTAGTCTCTGCAACTCTTGTTTCGAGTTACTAATCTTAGCAACTGAATCGGTATCAAATACCTAGGGGTTATTACGAACACTAGTAAAATACACATCAATAACATGTATATCAAATATACCTTTCTTCACTTTGCCATCCTTCTTATTCGCCATGTATTTGGGGCAGCTCCACTTCTAGTGACCATTTTCTTCCCAGTAGAAGCACTTAGTTTCAGGCTTGGTCCAACTTTGGGCTTCTTCACGGAAGTGCCAACTTGCTTGCCATTCTTCTTGAAGTTCCCTTTCTTTCCCTCGCCCTTTTTCTTGAAACTAGTGGTCTTGTTAACCATCAACAGTTGATGCTCTTTCTTGATTTCTACCTTTGCCGATTTCAGCATCGCGGAGAGCTTGGGAATCGTTTTTGTCATCCCTTGCATATTATAGTTCATCACGAAGTTCTAGTAGCTTGGTGATAGTGTCTAGACATTCTGAGTACATGCTCACTGGCCGAGCTATTGTAGTACCCAGACATTCTGAGTACATGCTCCCTGGCCGAGCTATACTCCTCCATCTTGTAGGCAAAGTACTTGTCAGAGGTCTCATACCTCTTGACACGGGCATGAATCTGAATTACCAATTTTTAGCTCTTGGAACATCTCATATGCTCTGTGGTGCTCAAAATGTTTTTTAAGTCCTAGTTCTAAGCCGTAAAGCATGGCACACTAAACTACCAAGTAGTCATCATATCGAGCTTGCAAAATGTTCATAACGACTGCATCTGCTCCTGCAATAGGTTTGTGTGCATCAAGGACATAATTCTTCTATGCAACAATGAGGATAATCCTCAGATCACGGACCCAGTCCGCATCATTGCTACTATCATCTTTCAACTTAGTTTTCTCTAGGAACATATAAAAAAATAGGAGCTATATCGCGAGCTATTGATCTACAACATAGATATGCAAAAGTATCAAGACTAAGTTCATGATAAATTAAGTTCAATTAATCAAATTACTAAAGAACTCCCACTTAAATAGACATCCCTCGAGTCATCTAAGTGATACATGATCCAAATTAACTAACCCATGTCCGATCATCACATGAGATGGGGTAGTCATCAATGGTGAACATCTCTATCTTGATCATATCTACTACATGATCCACGTTCTACCTTTCGGTCTCCAGTTTTCCGAGACCATGTCTGTACATGCTAGGCTCTTCAAGTTTAACCCAAGTATTCTGCATGTGCAAAATTGTCTTACACCCATTGTATGTGAACATAGTCTATCACACCCGATCATCACGTGGTGTCTCGAAACAACGAACTTTCTGGTGCATACTCAGGGAGAACACTTATACCTTGAAATTTTGTGAAGGGGTCATCTTATAATGCTACCGTCGTTCTAAGCAAAATAAGATTTATATAAGATAAATATCACATGCAATCAAAATATGTGACATGATATGGCCATCATCATCTTGTGCTTTTGATCTCCATCTCCAAAGCATCATCATGATCAACATCGTCACCGGCTCGACACCTTGATCACCATCGTTGTGTCGTGGTTGTTTCCCCAACTATTGCTTCTACAACTATTGCTAACTCATAGCGATAAAGTAAAGCAATTACATGGCATTTGCATTTCATACAATAAAGAGACAACCATAAGGCTCCTGCAGGTTGCCTGATATCTTACAAAACATGATCATCTCATACAATAACGTATATCACATCATGTCTTGACCATATCACATCACAACATACCCTGCAAAAACAAGTTAGACGTCCTCTACTTTGTTGTTGCAAGTTTTACGTGGCTGCTATGGGTTTCTAGCAAGAACTGTTCTTACTGATAACCCACAAGTATAGGGGATCGCAATAGTTTTCGAGGGTAGAGTATTCAACCCAAATTTATAGATTCGACACATGGGGAGCCAAAGAATATTTGCAAGTATTAGCAGCTGAGTTGTCAATTCAACCACACCTAGAGATTAATTATCTGCATCAAAGTGATCAGTAGCAAAGTAATATGATAGTTTTGATAATAGTAGCAGCAGCAATAGCAATGGTAACAGTGATAGCAGTAGTTTTATAGCAAGTGCAATAGTAACGATAGCAGTGGTAACTTAGCAAGAATAATATAGGATAAATTCGTAGGCACTGGATCTGTAATTTGTTGGATGATATTCATCATGTGACTGTCATAACCTAGGGCGATATGGCACTACCTCCAGTTCATAAATATAATGTAGGCATGTATTCCGTAAATAGTCATACGTGCTTACGGAAAGAACTTGCATGACATCTTTTGTCCTACCCTCCCGTGGCAGCGGGGGCCAATTGGAAACTAAGGGATATTAAGGCCTCCTTTTAATAGAGAACCGGAACAACGCATTAACACTCGGTGAATACATGAACTCCTCAAACTACGGTCATCATCGGGAGTGGTCCCGACTATTGTCACTCCCGGGTTGTCGGATCATAACACGTAGTAGATGACTATAACTTGCGAGATCGGATCTAGTACATGGATATAATTGTGATAACATAAACAGTTCAGATCTGAAATCATGGCACCCGGGCCCAAAGTGACAAGCATTAAGCATGGCAAAGTCATAGCAACATTAATCTCAGAACATAGTGGATACTAGGGATCAAGCCTTAACAAAACTAACTAGATTACATGATGAATCTCATCCAACTCCTCACCGACCAGCAAGGCTATGAAGTAATTACTCACTCCCGATGGGGGGCATCATGGAATTGGTGATGGAGAAGGGTTGGTGATGACGAAGAACGAAGATTCCCCTCTTTGGAGCCCCAAACGGACTCCAGATCTGGCCTCCCAATGAAGAACAGGAGGTGACGGTGGCTCCGTCTCATGGATCGCGATAATTCTTTCTCCCTGATTTTTTCTGGAAATATGTGATTTTATAGCATCGTTTCAGGGTCTGCGGGGCCACCAGGTGGGGACAACCCACCTGGGCGCGCCTGGGGGGCAGGCGCGCCCTAGGGGGTTGTGCCCACCCAGGTGCCTCCTCAGGTGGCTCTTGGCTCCAGAAATTCTCTTTATTGATATAAAAAATCCTCACAAAGTTTCGTTCCATTCCGAGAACTTTTATTTCTGCACAAAAACAACACCATGGTAGTTTTTCTGAAAACATAGTCAGTCCGGGGTTAGTTTCATTCAAAGCATGCAAATTAGAGTCCAAAACAAGAGGGAAAGCGTTAGGAAAAGTAGATACGTTGGAGACGTATCAACTCCCCCAAGCTTAAACCTTTGCTTGTCCTCAAGCAATTCAGTTGATAAACTGAAAGTGAAAACAAAAAAAATATATGAACTCTTTTGCTCTTGTTTGCATAAATAAGCTTAAACAACACAGAGGTTTTCAGCCAACATTATAACTAACCATGCCGACAATAACTCTTAAAAATTATATTAACTCATATCAATAACATAATAAGCTAGCGAGCAATAATAAGATATCTCAAACAGCAACACGTTATTAAAACAACCATGATATAATATGACAATAGTGGTATCTCGCTAGCCCTTTCTGAGACCGCAAAAGATAAATGCAGAGCACCTCCAAAGTTCAAGCAGCGACTAAACATTGTAATTCATGGTAGAAAAGATCCAGTCATTATGCACCCAACATTAGCTACACATAATGCATCAGCATGACAGCAGTGCTCTCAGGTTCTGGCGCTTATTTTAGAAGGTGATGACATAACATAAAAGTAAATAGATAGTCCCTTCGCAAAGGGAAGCTGTGATTTGCCGCGGTGCCAGAGCTCAAGTTTTTAAAACAGAGGTAAATGATATTTTGAGACAGCACCCTTCTTGTTTACTTCACGACCATCAGTTATCAATATCTTCCATGCTAAGCACGCTAGTGGCGGTTCCCAAGCAATAAAAGTAAAGGTTTACTCCCCCTCCACCAACAATCACACTCCACGGCTTGTCCGAAACAACGGGTGTCGTCCATACCAACAACAGTCCCAGGGGAGTTTTGTTTAATTATTTGCATTTTGAGTTCGGGACCGGGAATCCCTATTACCGCCCTTTTCTCGTGCGATGGTGAGTGAATAAACACTCGACCTGAGAATAACCCGCTTAGCATGGAAGATACCGACCACTTCCTGTCATTCCATGAACGATCCAGACACACAAAAATGATATTTATTTGAAGTTTTTAGAGGTGGCACATGCAAATTTACTTAAGACGGCAGGGTAATACCGCATATAGGTAGGTATGGTGGACTCATCTGGAATAACTTGGGTTTAAGGTTTTTGATGTACAAGCAGAATTCCCACTTAGTATAGGCGAAGGCTAGTAATTAGGTTGAGAGGCGGCCAGCTAGAGAGCAACAACGGTCATGAACATGCATTATGCATAAGTAACATTGGACATTAGCATGAGTAGGATATGAAACCATGAACATAAATATCAGAGAGGCTATGTTGGTTTTGATTCAACTACATGCATGAACATGTGCCAAGTCAAGCCACTCGAACATTCAGAGGAGGATACCATATCATCATACTACATCACAATCATTTTAATGCAATGTTGATATCCAAGATAAATCATTATCCACTCCCAGCTACTCATGCATGGCATGAGAAACTATAATCTTTAATTTTCATTGCAAACATGTTTAATAATAATGGGCAAAGGATAATTATGAAGGCGTATCTCAACATCGAAGTGAGTCGCCAAACGATTAGCGTAAATACCACCATGTATTTACCCTTGGATTTATTAAGGTGAAGCGTGCCACAATAGCCCCCGAGCTATAAGTGTTGTCGCCCTCAAGTGCACGACGTAAAACAGCAAGGTCTGGGGCACTCAGTGCACCTACCTTCTCTCTAGCAAGCAAGCATTTTGCAATAAAAAGAGTGAAATAATGAACAGCAGGAAAATGCAAGCCAGCGGCAGTGATACCCGACACCCCTCTCTCATCACCCACTATCAATGTACGATAAAAGGCTTCAAACTCTATAGGCCTAGGCTTTACCAAACCACCATTAGAAGGAAGCAAGCATATTCCACAGAACTCAGTAAGCGGTATCTGATGGGGCTCAGCGTATAAATTAAACTGCACCACAGGAGGATTATTCCTAGGAAGGAAATTAAAACTTTGAACAAAGGTGTTTGTGAGGAGATGATACTATTCACATTCAGCTGCGATGAAGTCAGTGAGGCCGGCATTAGCAGCATATTGTGCAAACTCTGGAAGCATTCCAGCCCCTTCCATGAACGGGGTATGCGGCCATTCGCATGGCCGTACTTTCGCTAATCTCCGTTTATGGAGATCACTGTCAGACGATTCCCCAATAACTCCCTTGGAGTTCTTCTTGGAAGCAAACTTCCTAAAGATATTCATCTTTTTCCTATGAACAAAATTCTGAACTTTTTAGTCCATAAATTTTTCTCAACAAAACTTACAAGATTGATAGAAACTACTCATAGGGATACATAGAGGCCATAGAGCAAGCATTCAAACTACTTAGAACTCTAAGAATTCAACATGCAAGCTCATCTACAGCAGCACCAAGAGTAGCTAATTATTCAAAATATAAACCACTAAAACAAAAACTAATCGGACAAACGGAGGAGTCACATACCAAGCAACAATCCCCCGAAATAGTTTTGGAAACGGAGCTTCGAGCAAAGAGATCGAAATCCGCGAGTTTGAGAGCGAGAACACGAGAGAGAGAGCAATGGTGAATTTTTTCTAGAGGTAGGTGATGATGTGGTGGGAAGGGATAAGTGAGGGGGCCCACGTGGGGACCACAACCCACCAGGGCGCGCCTGGGGGTCCTGGCGCGCCCAGGTGGGTTGTGCCCACCTGGTGCACCTCCCTCTGATGTTATTTTCATCAAAAATTCTTAAATATTCAGAAAAATCATATTAAATTTTTAGAGCATTATGAGAACTGTTATTTTTGGGTCATTTTTATTGCACGGGAAATCAGAAAACACACAAAACATGGCATTTTATTTTATTTAACTAATAAAAACAGAAAACAAAAGGTAGGGACAGAAGGTAGTGCTTACTAAATTCATCAACTTCATACCTATTGTAAGTGCATCTAGTGACCCTTAGTGATTTTGGTGTATTGAAGACTTATAGGTTAAGAGACTAATAAGTTTATGAGTGTACACATGTCTATAAGTCTATGAGGAGTTTGATATTTACAGAGAAAGTTGACCCCTAAAAATGAAGTTCTTCAACTGAAGACTTTGGATTTCTGAAGACTTTCTGAAGACTTTGAAAGTGAAGAAATTGGTGTGACCTTGAAGACTTGGTATTCATTCGAGGACATAAAGCGTGAAGACTTTTGTTTTTATAGTTTCATTTTCTCTTTCTTGAGTCATCGGAAACACCATACTGTTAAAGGGGGTCGAGGAAATACTAAGGAAAAATTTCCATGTGCTGCTCAACTCAAAATCCTACATCTACCAATCCCTTCGAGTGAAGCCATTGGAAATCTCGTACAGTTCAGTCATATTCTTCAGTGACAGAGACGAAGTTCTTCTGGTCTCTGAGGAATTTGTTCTGACTGAGGAGTTAGGAATTCGCCATTGCGATTACCTACACAGTGAGGAACATGATAGCCCTGAGGAATCTGATACTCAAATTTCCGACCGTTGCTGTGCCTTGTGCCAGCTGTCCCAAAAATATCTACCCACCTAACGGTCATATCATTGAAGGGCATTTATGTCTTATCATGTCGGGCTGCTCCCTAGGCTATAAATAGCTGCCCCCTACAACCACTAGCTGGTTGGCTGCTCCGAGAGAAACTGACACTTGTCATTTGAGAGCATCCCATCCTCCGAGGACTTTGAGCGAAAATCATCGAGTGAGGAAAACCCAAACCCAAACACCTACAAACCCAAAGTGATTGAGCATCACTGAAGAGATTGATCCTGCGTGGATCCGACGCTTGTTACCTTTGAAGACTGTGCTTCTTCCAGACGGTTAGGCGTCATGGTCTAGAGCATCCAAGAGGAATTGTGGATCGCCGAGTGACCAAGTTTGTGAAGGTTCGGAAGTCACCTGAAGACTTACCACGAGTGATTGGGTGAGGTCTGTGTGACCTTAGCTCAAGGAGAATACGGTGAGGACTGTGTGTCCTCAGGTTTCAATACCTAGCCGCTCCAACCAGATGTACAACTGAGACAGCAGTTGGAACTGGTCTACCAAATCATTGTCTTCACCAAGCCACCAAGCCTACTGGTTCTATTCCTCAACTCTTTCATTTCCTCATTACTGTGTTGTGTGCTTGTCATATCTGTGTTTGAAGACTTTGACTGAAGACTTTCTCAATTTCCTCAGTTAAATTTCTTCAGTCTGTTTGTCTTCATCCTGTGCTATCCTGTGTTTACGCTTTCAGTACTCTGTGCTTGTTTTTATTTCATCATGATGACCATGCTTGTATTCGGTTATGTTTACTTTTGAGTACTTATTCTGCTGCAAGTAGCTCTTCGCTAAGGAATTTCCTCACCTGCAAATTCCTCAGTGAAGAATTCATAAAAATTGCCTATTCATCCCCCCCCCTCTAGTCGATATAACGCACTTTCAATTAGTATCAGAGCAAGGTACTCCCTTGTTCTGTGTGATTTTGGTTTAACCGCCTGGAGTTTTAGTTATGTCGACCACAGGTATGAAGAAAGTGACATGCCCCATCTTTGACGGTCATGATTATCCCAAGTGGAAGGCCATGATGAGGAAGTGCCTCATGGCTATGAACAGCGAGTTGTGGACCGTCACTGAGATTGGTCTTACCGATCTGTGCAAGATGGCGGACGCTGATGATATTCGCAAGTACACTCGACTTGACATCATGGCGAAGGATATCATCTGTTCCTGCCTATCCAGAGATGAATTCAGGCACATTATGCACCTTTGCAATGCGAAGCTTATCTGGGACCGAATCTCTGACGTCTATGAAGGTCATCGAACTTGTCATGATCCCTGGTTTGAGGATTTCAAGGAATCACTCAAAACGATGACTTTCGAACCTGAACCATCATCTTCTGCACCATGCCTCATGGCAAAAGGTGCCAAGGTAACCGAATGTTCCTTATCCGAGTCTAGTGATGATGAATCTGATGATGATTTTGGACCTAGCTATACCAAGCTTGTTTGTATTGCCACTAAACAACAAAAGGCCTTGGAAAAGGTTCAAAACATGCTAGACAAGAGCGATGATATGTTGGGTGAAGAAATGGATCACACTAAAACTTTGACTGAAAGTCTTCAGAGACTTTAGTCAAGGTTTGACAACCTTCAAGGTCATCATAACACTCTCTTATCTGATCATGAGAAGCTTTCTTATGAATTTCTTCAAAGAAAGCAAGATCTTGAAAAGCTAAGAGTGAGTTATGAAGATCTTCAGAAGGAGCGCGATTCATTACTTGCTCAACAAATCAGCGCTGCTCAGGAAGAATTTTTTCCTCCATGTTTGAAGTGCATTGAACGTGAATCTGCTAATTCTTCACCTGAATGTTCAAATGCTACTAATGCTACAAGTTCTTCAACTGTCTCTGCTATCACTAATTCCTCATCTGAGGACATTGCTAGTATCACTGACGATGCAGGGCTGAAGGAATTGTACATGACAGGCATGTACAAAAGCCTCAAAGGGCATCAGACTCTTTGTGATGTGCTTAAAAAGCAGATGCTCAACAGGAACCCTAGGAAAGAGGGTATTGCCTTTGAGAGAAAACTCAATGCTGATGGTACATATTGGAAGCCTGAGCAGTACCCCAAAACCTCATGGGTTGGTGCAAAGGGACCTCCAGTTGATCCATCTAATCTATCTGGCTTTACATGTGAATCTTCTCATTCTTCTGATGAGTCATTTGACTCCAACTATAAACTGTTCAAAAATCAGAATGGTGAAGTATTTGCTAGATATGTTGGCACTAACTGCAGGAACGGCTCCCCTATGAAGAAAATCTGGGATCCCAAACGGTGCCTTGAAAGTCTTCAGGTGAATGTCCTCATGACACCACCTGTGAAGAATAGGAACCCCAGATCACATTCTTCATATGGACCAAATTCTTCATATGGATCCAAGTCCTCATACGGACCAAATTCCTCACGTGGATCAAATTCCTCAAAAGGATCAAAGTCCTCATATGATTATCATCGTGCTAACAACTCTGTTTCGCAGGCAAGAGCTAAGGGCTATGAATATGAGCATTATTCTTCTAATCATTATGTTCATAAGTCCTCGAAGAATTTCTCTGCTTATTCATATGCTTATCCTAACTCCTCTTATGTGAAACGAAATGGACTGGCGTCTATGCCACCTTTCTTGTATGGAGCTCGCAGAGTGATGGACTCTTTGCCACCCCTTCAGATGTGGGTGGTGAAGAAAAAGAACTAATCTCTTCTGCAGGGTCAGGTCTCCAGATGTGCTCAAACGTCTGAAGAATTTGCTGGAGACCTGAAAAGTGCCTGAAAGGACGCAGGCTAATCATGAAGAAATGAACTTTCATTTCTCACGTCCGCATATTGCTTATCTGTTCTATTACTTGATGAAATTGATCTGATGAATTGTGATGTCATATTCTTCACTGATGAAGTATATGAGTTCGTAAGCTGCACTAATTCATCTGCAGGATGATCAACCCAAAGCCACTGAGTGGGTCCTCGATAGTGGATGTACAAATCACATGACTGGTGACAAGAATCTATTGATGGATGCTCCCTTATCTCCATCGCATCTGAAGCATATCATCTTCGCTGACAAAGGCAAAAGTCAGGTATTGGGTCTAGGTAAGGTTGCGATCACAAAGGATCGACACATGGACAAAGTCATGCTTGTCGAGTCCTTAGGATACAGCCTCATGTCTGTCTCAATGCTTTGCGATCTTGATATGGTTGTTGTCTTTGGCAAGTATCGTTGTGTTGTGGTTATGGAAGCTGACAATTCCAAAGTCTTCGAAGGCTTTAGGAGAGGAGACTTGTATATTGTTGATTTCTCTACAGGACCTCAACCAGCCGTGTGCCTACTTGCAAAAGCTTCAGAAGGCTGGCTATGGCATCGACGACTTGGTCATGCAGGCATGAGGAATTTGCACACGCTTGCAAAGAAGAAGCATGTCATTGGCGTTGAGAATGTCAAATTCCTCAATGATCACTTATGCGGAGCCTGTGAAGCTGGGAAGATGACAAAGGCCAAGCATCCAGCAAAGACAATCATGACCACTACTCGACCATTCGGATTGCTTCACATGGACCTCTTTGGTCCTAATCATTACTCAGCAGTCACAAATGATGCATCTCTCTATGGCTTTGTTATTGTTGATGATTACTCTCGTTACACTTGGGTACATATTGTCACTTACAAACATGAAGTGCAGGATGTCTTCAAACGATTTTCCTCGAGGGCTTCAACCAACTTTGGTGTGAAGATCAAGCACATCAGAAGTGACAATGGAACTAAGTTCAAGAATTCTGGTCTTGATGACTATCTTGATGAACTTGGTATTACTCATGAGTTATCTGCTCCTTATACTCATCAGCAGAATGGCATCGTGGAGCGCAAGAACAGAACTCTTGTTGAGATGGCTTGCACTATGCTTGATGAGTACAAGACGCCTCGTCACTTCTGGATTGAGGCAATTTATACTGCTTGCCACATCATCAACAGAGTATATCTTCACAAATTCTTCAAGAAGACTGCCTATGAACTCCTCACTGACAAGAAACCCAATGTGAGTTATTTCAAAGTCTTCGGTGCTAAATGTTGGATTAGAGATCCTCATCACAACTCTAAATTTGCACCGAAAGCACATGAAGGTTTTATGCTTGGTTACGGAAAGGACTCGCACACCTACAGAGTCTTCAACAACATTCTTCACAAGGTTGTTGAAACTGTAGATGTGCGGTTCGATGAAACTAATGGCTCGCAAAGAGAGCACCTACCTTCTGTGATAGATGAACCAGCACCTGAGGAATCTATCAAGTTCAAGGCTACTGAGGATGTCATTCCTACCGAAGAATCTGCTGAAGAATTCATTCCAGAACATGAAGAACGTCGAGCTAATGCACCTGAAGAAAATACTGAAGAAAATGGTGCTGAAGAAAATGTTGATCAAATTCCTCGACGACAACCAACTCATCCTCGCGTTGCAAAAAAAGTGCAGGTTGAAAAGGTCATCGATGACATAGAAGCACCAGGTCCTCTCACACGCTCAAAAGCTTCACATTTATCTAACTTTTGTGGGCACTATGCTTTTGTCTCTATCACAGAGCCCACTAAGGTAGATGAAGCATTTCTGGAGCCTGAGTGGATTCAGGCCATGCAAGAAGAATTACATCAGTTCGAGCTCAACAACGTCTGGGAACTGGTCAAACGTCCAGATCCTCGCAAACACAATATCATTGGCACAAAGTGGATCTACCGCAACAAGCAGGATGAAAATGGCCTTGTGGTGAGGAATAAGGCACGGCTTGTAGCTCAAGGCTACACACAGGTTGAAGGAATTGATTTCGATGAAACTTTTGCACCTGTTGCTAGACTTGAGGCTATTCACATATTACTTGCTTATGCTAACCATCATGATATCACTTTATAACAAATGGATGTGAAAAGTGCATTCCTCAATGGTAAGCTTGAGGAAGAAGTATATCTTGCTCAACCCCCAGGTTTTGAAGATCCAAAGCATCCTGGCAAAGTCTTCAGACTCAATAAGGCCCTTTATGGCCTCAAGCAGGCCCCTCGGGCGTGGAATGATACTTTGAAGGAATTCCTCATGAAGAAAGGCTTCCAAACCCGGTTCACTCGACCCTACTCATTTCACTAAATCTTATGATGGTGAACTGTTTGTGTGCCAAATATATGTTGATGATATTATCTTTGGCTGTACTGACCAATGTTATAGTGATGAATTTGCCTATATCATGAGTGAAAGAATATCAAATGTCTATGATGGGAGAGTTGAAATTCTTCTTAGGTCTTCAAATTCGTCAACAACGCAATGGCATATTGATATCTCAGGAGAAATACCTCAAGGATGTACTGAGGAAATTCGGCATGCAAGATTGCAAAGGCGTCAAAATTCCTATGCCCACAAATGGCCATCTGTGCACTGATGAAAATGGTATTGACTTCGATCATAAGGTATACCGCTCCATGATTGGTTCTTTATTGTACTTATGTGCATCTAGGCCAGATATAATGCTTAGTGTTTGCATGTGTGCCCGATTCCAAGCTACACCGAAGGAATCACACCATAAGGCTGTGAAGCATATTCTTCGATATCTAGCTCACACACCAACACTAGGATTATGGTACCCCAAGGGCTCGGCTTTTGATCTCATTGGATATTCTGACTCTGACTATGCTGGTGATCATGTGGACCGCAAGTCAACATCTGGTACATGTCATTTCCTCGGACGATCTTTGGTCTGTTGGTCCTCGAAGAAACAGAACTGTGTATCACTGTCTACTGCTGAAGCTGAGTACATTGCTGCTGGTTCTTGCTGTGCTCAATTGTTGTGGATGAAGCAAACTCTCAAGGACTACGGCGTCAACGTGAAGACTGTGCCTCTCTTCTGTGACAATGAGAGTGCCATCAAGATTGCTCACAACCCAGTTCAGCACTCGAAGACAAAGCACATTCAGATTCGTCATCATTTTCTTCGCGATCATGTGTTGAAGGGCGACATTTCCATTGAGCATGTGAAGACTGAAGAACAGCTAGCCGATATCTTCACAAAGCCCTTGGATGAGAAGAGATTAGCAAGTTGCGGTGTGAGCTAAATATCTTAGAATCTTCGAATGTTCTTTGAAAAGGACACTCATCCTAACACTTATGCAAAATTGATGACTTAGATGTGCAACACATGAAGAAACATTTTTCTTCAATCAATGAAGAATAACACTCTAAGTGTGAAGAAATTAACGAAGATTTTGATTCTCAGAACCCTACGATAATTATACGCGGTGTCTGAAATCATCATTCTTATACGGTGGGTCACGCCACCACCAAAGTTGAAAATCTTCAATTTGAGTTTTTTTTTTGTTTTCAAATTCCTCAGTTGTTCATGTTCTTCAACTTTGCATTGTCTTCACCATTTCCATCGTTTTTCTTCATTGGCTATATATATATGAGTTTATGTCCTCTACAGCATTCACTTATTGCTATTTCTTCAAGTTGATATTTCTGCTAAGTGAATGTGATCAGACCCTTCCCCCTCTATGCTAAACTCAACCCAATCTATTCACAAATTCTTCATGTGCGTTCTATTTGAAACTCGTTCAAAATCTTCACTGTGTCCTTGTCAGCTGAAGAATTTGCGAACGGAACGTTAAAACTTATCTTATCCAAATTTTCGGCTTTGCCGCTCAAACCGTTCCGCTTCCCACGAAATACTTATCTATTCACCCACGATCTTACACGATCTCCACTTCTCAGTACGTGGGTGACACATGTCAAGCGAATGAGAAGGGTCAGGGGCACGTTCGTCCAAATTCTTCGCGCGAACAGTTTTTCACCGTGGCTATAAATACCCCCTCCCCTTCCTCACTTCTTTTACTCCGCTCGACCTATCTCCAGCTCGAGCTTCTCAAACCCTAGCGCCGCCGCTACTTCATCGTCGCCGGTGAGGAAGAGCTTCACTGCCTCGACCTCGTCGCCGTCGTACTCGCGCCGGCCGTGGAAATCTTCCCTCCGCCGCCGCCGTAGTTGTCTTCCTCCGCCGAGTTAGGGCGTGGAAGATCAGCACAGACGAACTTCTCATCTCTTCATCCCAGTTCGTCGTGTTCTTCGTCCAGGGTAATTAAAAGTTACTTTTACTGCCCTCTTTGATTCATATGATTACTACAAAATCTTCAAAGGTGTTGTTCTTCAAATCCTCACACACTAAGCACCTCACATGTCATCTGTTCTTGATTCGTTTCTCTAAGCAATAATTTTTCTTCAAGATTCCTCAATTGTGTGGATCTTCGATCTATACAACTCTGGAACCTAAGACAAAGAACGCTTAGTGAAATTCTTCAAGACTCATCTGGTCAAATTCCTCAAACTTGTTCTTTTTGAAAAACCTTCTGAGAACGCATATGACCTCTCCAAATTCCTCGCAACTATACTCTGTTCACAGGTACTCATGTCCGCTGCTGAATCACTAGGTTCTCATCAACTTAACTCATTTGCAGCGTTCCTCGAAGAAAAGTTGCATACTTCTTCAGAGAATTCAATTGTTCAAATTCCTCAACTGAAGAAAATGGCTGATGGTAAGAAGCCACAGAAAGGAGGAAAGAGGCCTGAAATCAACACTGCTTTTGAAATCCCTGATGATATATACAAAGACTATTGCACTCCTGATGAGGCCAAGTTTGGTAAGGAGGATAAAAATCAGCACAAGGTGCGCATCCAGAGGATAGAAAGGAGATGGGCAAGAGAGTGGAGGGAGTACAGATATGTTACTCCCAAATACATGAAGAAATTCGCACTCAATCCTCCATGCCCAAGACCTCCATTGGCACCTGGCCAAGAAGCGGATCCCACCAGCCTCAAGCGCAGTGAGGACTATCCTAATGAATGGGCCAAGCGCCAGGCCAAGCTGGCCAGACAAGCAAGAGAAGCAGTGAGGAAATTCAATGAAGACTCGGTTGCTGCTGCTGCCGCTGAGGCCTCTGTCAAGCCGAAGAAATCCATGGCAAAGAAGCCTGCGCACAAGTCAAGTGCTTCACCTTCAATGCCCTCAAGGCCAAGTTCCTCGGCTATGCCCTCACGGCCAGAATCTTCAAAGCCCTCATGGCCAATTCCTCATGCTGCTCCTGCTCCTCCAAAGTCCTCAGCTCCTCCTCCAAAGTCCTCAGCTGCTCCGACCAAATCCTTAGCACCTGTGCATCTTGCCACGTGCCAAAGGACTACAGGCATCTCTATTGCCTCAGGAGCTTCTGCTAGTTCCTCAGCTGCACCAAATTCTTCAACAGGACCCTCTCTGCTGAAGACAAAGACCACTGCTGGACGAGGTTCTCGACCAAGTCCTCACAAGAAGCAGGTCGCCTTCCAAGTACCGTCTGATGAAGACGAAGCTGATGATGAGGAACTTACTGAAATCATCAGAGATAGGCAAGTCAGGGCCGCTAGAGCCAAGGGCACAAATGTGCCACTGCTTTTGGATCCAAAGTTGATCCTCGACTACATTGATCTCTGGCACAAGGACCCAAATACTCCTATGCCTAATTTCAAGCTCACTCCTGGCCAAAGTCATATGTTGACTGCTTTCATCCAAGAAGAGAAATGGAAATATGAGAAGGCCAGGCAGATCAAGAAAGCACAGTAGAGGAAGGAGAAATTCCTGAAGAACAACGTTGTCTCTATGACAACTGACGAACTTGTGAAGATCCAGTCTGAAATCAAAGTCCTCAGCGATGATTTCAATGCTTACTATGCTGATTGGCAAGGAGCCAAGGTCAGGTTTGTAAAACTGACTGAGAAATTCAACTCCAATGTTGCAGCTCCAACGCAACAAGAAATTCCTCAGGCTGAAGCATCTGCTCAGCCGACTGAAGAACATGCCAGCACCGCTGATGACATTCAGGCTGCTGAAGAAAATGTGAGTTCCAGGGCTGATGACTGCATTCCAGCCGCTGAAGAAATTGACAGGGCATCCACTAGTGGTGCGCCTGAAGAAAATGAAGAGGTCAGGGCAACTACATCAGTTGTGCCTGAAGAAAATCAACCACATTACTCTGCTCCTCCTGCGCCTACCCCAACTCCGATCCTTCCATCTGCTTCAGATGTGAAGAAGACTAAGGCTACTGAGCGTGCAGCAGTGAAGAAAAGGAAGGCATCAGCTTCTTCAGATTCTTCAGCTCCGAAGAAGATGAAGTCTATGACCAGCTCATTTGCAAACCCCATTGATGTTGTTCCTATCTCAACCATGCCATCGAAGGAAATCGTCCCTTTTGATGAAGAATATGTGATCCCTAGTGGATCTGATGAAGAAAATCCTTCTACTGCTACGTCAGAGCAGATGGATGAAGAAATTGAAGTGGATGAAATCCCTTCAACTCCAGCTGTTTCCTCGCCTATGCCTCAGTTTACTGCTGAAGAGGCCGGCGTTGAAGAAATGGAAGATGAAGATGTGGACATTGGCTGTACCACACCTGTGCTGAATGATGACTTTTGGGAAAGTCAGCACCCCAACTCTCCACTCTTCACACCATTGCAACAAATTCCTCAGTCCCCAGCAACTACAGTTCAAATGGGATCTGATGAACCACATGCCACATCGTCTGTCCATGAAGAAATTCCAGCCACTAGCGCTGAAGAAAATGTAAATGAAGAATTGAAGACCCAGGCTGTCACTGGAGTAGAAGCTGAAATTCCTCAGTCTGAAGAACCTGAGATTGCTATTCCTGAGGTGATAATGCAATTGACTGACACTCCTCAGCCCAAACCAAAGGATCCATTCTCAAAGAAGCAGAAATTCAAGGTTGATGATTTCTTCGGCGAGCATGTGTTCTTCACAGACTATAATCCCTATGATTCTGCTCGTCTTAGAAGGAAGCGCTTCTGGACCGCCAGCCAGGCCAACTTCTATTCTTCACTGCTCTTCAACAAGGACAAAGTCTTCGATCACGAGCATATTCCTCATGTGGACATGGAATCACTGCCATGCTTCACACCTGTCCTCAGTGTGCTTCATGACACAGGCCTCCTCAACTTTTGCACAGACATAGTTGATTGGAATGAAGAGCTCATTCTTCAATTCTACGCAACATTGCACATCACAGGAGATGCTGACGATGTGAACTCCTGGGTTTTGGACTGGATGAGCGAAAATACTCACTATAAAGCACCGGCCTCTGAATTGCTTCACGCCCTGCCCATCAGTCCTCCACCTGAAGGAGCTCGTTGCATGTACCAAGAGCCTGAGCTTACTGATCACTATATGCAAGTGCTGATGAAGCCATTGAAACCTGGTCAAGCCTCAAGGACAAAATTCCTCGTGAAGGAATTGCAGTATGTACCAAGGACAGTCTATCTCATTCTGACGAAGACTATGAGTCCAATCAAAGGCCACGACTCATCTGATGAGGAAATTGTTGGCATCATGAAGAATCTGGTTTTCAACATCATTCATGGCATTCCTGTCAATTATCACGATTTCTTCATGAGGACTCTGGCAAATGTTGCACTTTCACCGTTTGAGCTGAAGCCTTATGCGCCGTGGATTATGAGATTCCTCAGAACAAGGTCTTCCCTCAACTACAAGGCTGATTTTCAGAATCACCTCAGCTACTTGCCCCCGATTGAAGTCCTCAAGCGGACCTATTCCTCAGCTGACGAAAAGGGCAAGGCACCAGCTGTTATAGATGAAGGCATTCGTCCATTGGATGGTCAATTTCGCAAGGCTGCACCTTATTCCACCAATGATGACTCTGCCACTCATGATTCTGCTGCCCATGCATCCAAGCCAAATCCTCAAGCCACTGCTCCGTGTGTGATGACTAACCGTGAGCTTCTGCTAAGTCTTCACCAGAAGGTGGATTGAAACCATAAATGGGTTAAGCGTCAGTTTGGTTCAATTCTTCACAACATGACTGCTACACATAATGCAGTGAAGAAAAACCATTACTACCTCCATGAAGTCCTCGATCGCACCTGGGCTATTCTGCCACATGTATATGGTGAAGAAGATCTGAAGAAAATGGGTCTCAAGGAAGACTTTGACTGGTCTGCACCTCCTCCAAAGAAATACAAGAAGGTCAAGGTTCCTTCCTTGGTGGCCAGCCCCTATTCTTCATCGCGCGACACCGATGAGCATGAAGACTTGGACGACACTGCAGCAGGCCCTACTACGACAAACGACCCCAACAATGTTGGCGCTCCTTCATCAACTTGATATTCTTCAGGGGCGTTAGTCCTCATTTTCGATCCTTTTGGTCATTCGATGACAAAGGGGGAGAAATTTGAGTTAGTCTTCAAGCGGGTCTATCTTATATGGGCGTTTTTTTATAAGTTACAACTCTCGTTCTTCTGATGACTTTGCTAGATCGAGTTGTAAACTTAAACTCTATGGTGGCCTGATACTTTTGTTTTGTTCTTCTGCATGCTTATTCCTCGTTAATATTATTGCACGCATGCTGAATTACATCAGTCACCATATTTCATCATGCATTTCAAATTCTTCATATGCGTGTATGAATTACAAGATAAAGGGGGATATCTCCATGATTCAACTCTTCAAGTGTGCATTGCTTCAAAAGCAAATTCCTCACTATGCACATCTTCAGGGGGAGTTCTTCTATATCTTGCAATCAAATTCCCCAATATTAGTATTTACACTTCATATGTTTATCCCCGTTGAAAACTTAACCTATATTGTCATCAATCACCAAAAAGGGGGAGATTGTAAGTGCATCTAGTGCACCTTAGTGATTTTGGTGTATTGAAGACTTATAGGTTAAGAGACTAATGAGTTTATGAGTGTACACATGTCTATAAGTCTATGAGGAGTTTGATATTTACAGAGAAAGTCGACCCCTAAAAATTAAGTTCTTCAACTGAAGACTTTGGATTTCTGAAGACTTTGAAAGTGAAGAAATTGGTGTGACCTTGAAGACTTGGTATTCATTCGAGGAACATGAAGCGTGAAGACTTTTGTTTTTGTAGTTTCATTTCTCTTCCTTGAGTCATAGGAAACACTGTACTGTTAAAGGGGGTCGAGGAAATACTAAGGAAAAATTTCCATGTGATGCTCAACTCAAAATCCTACACCTACCAATCCCTTCGAGTGAAGCCATTGGAAATCTCGTATAGTTCAGTCATATTCTTCAGTGAGAGAGACGAGGTTCTTCTGGTCTCTGAGGAATTTGTTCTGACTGAGGAGTTAGGAATTCGCCAGTGCGGATTGCCTACACAGTGAGGAACATGATAGCCCTGAGGAATTTGATACTCAAATTTCCGACCGTTGCTGTGCCTTGTGCCAGCTGTCCCAAAAATATCTACCCACCTAACGGTCATATCATTGAAGGGCATTTATGTCTTATCATGTCGGGCTGCTCCCTAGGCTATAAATAGCCGCCCCCTACAACCACTAGCTGGTTGGCTGCTCCGAGAGAAACTAACACTTGTCATTTGAGAGCATCCCATCCTCCGAGGACTTTGAGCGAAAATCATCGAGTGAGGAAAACCCAAACCCAAACACCTACAAAGCCAAAGTGATTGAGCATCACTGAAGAGATTGATCCTGCGTGGATCCGACGCTTGTTACCTTTGAAGACTGTGCTTCTTCCAGACGGTTAGGCCTCATGGTCTAGAGCATCCAAGAGGAATTGTGGATCGCCGAGTGACCGAGTTTGTGAAGGTTCGGAAGTCATCTGAAGACTTACCACGAGTGATTGAGTGAGGTCTGTGTGACCTTAGCTCAAGGAATACGGTGAGGACTGTGTGTGCGGGACTGTGTGTCCTCAGGTTTAAATACCTAGCCGCTCCAACCAGATGTACAACTAAGACAGCAGTTGGAACTGGTCTACCAAATCATTGTCTTCACCAAGCCTACTGGTTCTATTTCCTCAACTCTTTCATTGTGTGCTTGTCATATATGTGTTTGAAGACTTTGACTGAAGACTTTCTCAATTTCCTCAGTTCAATTTCTTCAGTCTGTTTGTCTTCATCCTGTGATATCCTGTGTTTACGCTTTCAGTACTCTGTGCTTGTTTTCATTTCATCATGATGACCATGCTTGTATTCTATTATGTTTACTTTTGAGTACTTATTCCGCTGCAAGTAGCTCTTCGCTAAGGAATTTCCTCAGTGAAGAATTCATAAAAATCGCCTATTCACCCCCCCCCCTCTAGTTGATATAACGCACTTTCACCTCTCAAAAATGATCCATTAGTAAGGTTGATCAAGTCTTATTAACAACCACTTTCGATTAGCATGAAACCGAAGAACTTTCGTAAATCAGTAAGTTACCTCAACGAGGATATGAATGTCCCCAATAATAAGCATTTCATATTTCTTTTTGGCAGTAGGTAGAGGTAGTTGAAAACTTCCAATAGTGATTGTCGGAGATTTTTCAATAACATTAATACCACTCACTTGGAATTGTTTCTTCGAAAAGTGCACCGTATGCTCATTACCATTGATATGAAAAGTGGCCTTGCTTTTATTGCAATCAATAACAGCCCCTATAGTATTCAAGAATGGTATACCAAGATAATCGACATGTTGTCGTCCTCGGGCATCTCAAGTATAACAAAGTCAGTCAAAATAGTAACATTAGCAACAACAACGGGCACATCCTCACAAATACCGATAGGTATGGCAGTTGATTTGTCAGCCATTTGCAAAGATATTTCAGTAGGTGTGAGCTTATTCAAATCAAGACCTTTATATAGAGAGAAAGGAATAACACTAATACCGGCTCCCAAATCACATAAAGCAGTTTTCACATAATTTCTTTTGATGGAGCAAGGTATAGTTGGTATTCCCGGATCTCCAAGTTTTTTAGGAACGCCATCTTTAAAGATATAATTAGCAAGCATGGTGGAGATTTCAGCTTTCGGTATTATTCTCTTATTGGTGATGATGTCTTTCATGTACTTTGCATAAGTAGGCATTTTTAAGATATCAGTCAAGCGAGTACGCAAAAAGACTGGCCTCAGCATTTCAGCAAAGCGTTCAAATTCTTCAGCATCTTCTTTTTAGTTGACTTAGGTGGAAAGGCATAGCTTTTTGAACCCACGGTTCTCTTTCTTTACTGTGTTTTCTAGCAATAAAGTCCCTTTTATCATATCGTGTATTCTTAGGTTGTGGGTTATCAAGATCAACTGGTGGTTCTATCTCAACATCATTGTCTGGTTCTTTACTATTTGTTTGAGTGTTTTCATGAACCTCATCATTATCTTTTTCATTGTCAGAAGGTGAATGTTCACTACCAGATTGAGTTTCAGCATCAGAGATAGAAATTTCATTATGATTATCAGGAGGTTTTTCTACTTCAGGTTCACTAGAGGCATGCAAAGTCCTATCATTTTTCTTCTTCTTTTTCTTTTTAGAAGGACTACGTGCATCAGTGTTAGCTCTTTGAGAGTCTTGTTCAATTCTTTTTGGGTGTCCCTCAGGATAAAGTGGTTCCTGTGTCATTTTACCTCCTCTAGTTGCTACTCTAATAGCAAAGTCACTAATAGTATTATTCATTTCATCAAGCAACTCTCTTTGACGTTTAGCAACTTGTTCTAACTGAGTTTGAACCATAGAAGCATGCTTCCCTACACCTCTAACATCATTTGAGATTCTAAATAACAACTCACTCAAGCGAGCAATCATATCAGAATTGTATTTCAATTGTTTCATAACATTTGCATTGAAGTGATCTTGTTTTCTAATGTAGTTTTCAAACTCATAAAGGCATTGGCTAGGGTGCATATTGTGAGGATTGTCATTATCATTGAATTTCATTATACAATTTACCTCTACTACATTAGGCAGTGGTGGTGTATCAATCCCATGTATTTCTTCAATAGGAGGTAAATTTTTGACATCCTCGGCTTTAATACCTTTTTTCCTTCATAGATTTCTTTGCCTCTTGCATATCTTCAGGACTGAGATATAAGATACCCCTCTTCTTCAGCGTGAGTTTAAGCGGTGGTTCAGGAAGAGTCCAATCATCATAATTTTTCAATATGTTATTCAATAATTCTTCAGCTTGCCCAGCAGTTCGTTCCCGGAAAACACAACCAGCACAACTATCTAGGAAATCCCTAGAAGCATCGGTTAGTCCATTATAGAAGATATAAAGTATTTCATTTTTCTTAAGAGGATGATCAGGCAAAGCATTAAGCAATTGGCAAAGCCTCCCCCAAGCTTGTGGGAGACTCTCTTCTTTAATTTGCACAAAGTTAAATATTTCCTGCAAGGCAGCTTGTTTCTTATGAGCAGGGAAATATTTTTCAGAGAAGTAATAAATCATATCCTGGGGACTACGCACACGACCAGGAGCAAGAGTATTGTACCAAGCTTTAGCATCACCCTTTAATGAGAACGGAAATAATTTGAGAATATAGTAATAGCGAGTTTTCTCATCATGAGTAAAAAGGGTGGCTACGTCATACAACTTAGTAAGATGTGCCACAAGAGTTTCAATTTCATAACCATGGAAAGGATCAGATTCAACCAAAGTAATTAACTCCCGGTCGACAGAGAATTCATAATCCTTATCATCAATAAAGATAGGTGAAGTAGCAAACTTAGGATCATATTGCATTCTAGCATTCATAGATTTTTCTTTATACTTGCATAATAATTTCTCTAGATCATCTCTATCCTTACAACCAAGAATGTCTCTAGTTGTCTCCTCATTCATAACATAATCTTACAATACCCTAGGCATTTCATATCTGGGAGGGCTAGTAGGTGTTTCAAGATTTTTAGTTTCAAGCTCATCATCATATTCAACAACATCATGTTGTCTTACAGTAGCAATTTGTTCATCAAGAAATTCACCTAGTGGCACATCATTATCATCAAGCAAGGTACTAGCATCATCATAAGTATCATTCATAGCAGAAGTAACATCATCAACAACTTGCGACATATCAGGATTGATAGCATGTGGTGGTGTTGCAAGTTTACTTATAACAGAAGGTGAATCTAAAGCAGAGCTAGATGGCAGTTCCTTACCTCCCCTCGTCTTAGAGCGATAAATCTTAGTCTTAGCATCCTTCAGATTCTTCATACTGATAAATTTATAATAACCCCAAGTGAATCAACAAATATAGCTATGCTCCCCGACAGCGGCGCCAGAAAAAGGTCTCGATAACCCACAAGTATAGGGAATCACAACAGTTTTCGAGGGTAGAGTATTCAACCAAATTTATAGATTCGACACAGCGGGAGCCAAAGAATACTTGCAAGTGTAGCAGCCGAGTTGTCAATTCAACCACGCCGGGAGATTAATTATCTGTAGCAAAGTAATATGATAGTTTTGATAATAGTAGCAGCAGCAATAGCAACGGTAACAGTGATAGCAGTAGTTTTATAGCAAGTGCAATAGTAACGATAGCAGTGGTAACTTAGCAAGAACAATATAGGATAAATTCGTAGGCATTGGATCGGTAATTTTTTGGATGATATTCATCATGTGTCAGTCATAACCTAGGGTGAAATGGCAGTAGCTCCAGTTCATAAATATAATGTAGGCATGTATTCCGTAAATAGTCATACGTGCTTATGGAAAGAACTTGCATGACATCTTTTGTCCTACCCTCCCGTGGCAGTGGGGTCCAATTGGAAACTAAGGGATATTAAGGCCTTTTTTTAATAGAGAACCGGAACAAAGCATTAACACACGGTGAATACATGAACTCCTCAAACTACGGTTATCACCAGGAGTGGTCCCAACTATTGTCACTCCGGGGTTGCCGGATCATAACACATAGTAGGTGACTATAACTTGCAAGATCGGATCTAAAACATGGATATAATTGTGATAATATAAACGGTTCAGATCTGAAATCATGGCACCCGGGCCGAAAGTGACAAGCATTAAGCATGGCAAAGTCATAGCAACATCAATCTCAGAACATAGTGGATACTAGGGATCAAGCCCTAACAAAACTAACTAGATTACATGATGAATCTCATCCAACTCCTCACCGACCAGTGAGCCTACGAAGGAATTACTCAGTCCCGGTGGAGAGCATCATGTAATTGGCGATGGAGAAGGGTTGGTGATGATGAAGAACGAAGATCCCCCTCTTCGGAGCGCCAGAGGGACTCCAGACCAGGCCTCCCGATGAAGAACAGGAGGTGACCGCAGCTCTGTCTCGTGGATCGCGATAATTCTTTCTCCCTGATTTTTTTCTGGAAATATGTGATTTTATTGCGTCGGTTTCAGGGTCTGCGGGGCCACCAGTGGGGACAACCCACCTGGGCGCGCATGGGGGGCAGGCGTGCCCTGGTGGGTTGTACCCACCCAGGTGCCCCCCTCAGGTGGCTCTTGGCTCCAGAAATTCTCTTTATTGAAATAAAAAATCCTCGCAAAGTTTCAATCAATTCTGAGAACTTTTATTTTTGCACAAAAACAACACCATGGTAGTTTTGCTGAAAACAGAGTCAGTCCGGGGTTAGTTTCATTCAGATCATGCAAATTAGAGTCCAAAACAAGAGGAAAAGCATTAGGAAAAGTAGATACGTTGGAGACGTATCACTTACCTACGGAAAAACCACAACGGTGATTCGTCAAGTTTGCTGTTTTAACCTTTTTCAAGGACCGGCCGTAGTCAAATTCAATTCAACTAAAGTAGGAGAAACAGACGCCCGCCAGCCACCTTTATGCAAAACTAGTTGCATGCCAGTCGGTGGAACCGATCTCATGTGCGTGGACATGTAAGGTTGGTCCGGGCTACTTCATCCCACAATACCGCCGAATCAAAATAAGACATTGGTGGTAAGCAGTATGACTATCACCACCCACAACTCTTTGTGTTCTACTCGTGCATATCATCTACGCATAGACATGGATCATGATGCCACTGTTGGGAATCGTTGCATGGAAAACAAAAAAAATCTACGCACACGCAATGATCTATACATGGAGATGCATAGCAACGAGAGGGGGAGAGTGTGTCTACGTACCCTCGTAGACTGTAAGTGGAAGCGTTTATTCAACGCGGTTGATGTAGTCGTACACCTTCGTGATCTGCCCGATCAAGTACTGAACGCACGTCAACTCCGCGTTCTACACATGTTCAGCTCGGTGTCGTCCTCGCCATCTTGATCCAGCAAGCGGGGAGAGGTAGTAGATGAGTTCCGTCGGCATAACGGCATGGTGACGGTGGTAGTGAAGCAATCCCGCAAGGCTTCCCCTAAGCATTGTGACGATCTAGAGTGGAGGAGTAAACTAGAGGCGGAGGGGTGCTGACACACGGCGTGGAATAAGTTGTGTATTGTGTGGCACCCCTCCCCACATATATATAGGTGTGGGAGGGGAGGAGGCAGCCCTAGGGCGCCTCCAATAGGGCGCGCGACCACCCTAGGGTTTTCCTAGTGGTGTGCCCCCCTTCCATATAATGCACAAGGGAGAAGGAAAGGGGGGAGGCGCCCCTTCTCTTTCCTATCTCCCTTCCAGAGATATGGTAGGAGGAGGTGGCGCCTCCCCTTTCCATCTAATTGGGCGTGGCTGCCTTAGGGGGGCGCACCAGCTTGTGTGGGCTGGTTTGTTCCCTCTACATGGACTAATAAGGCCCAATAGTCTCCCGGTGCCTCCGGAACCCCTTCCGGTATTCCCATAACTTTTGGATGCATTCTGAAACCATTCCGGAGACCAAATAGCATCGTTCTATATATCAATCTTTACCTCCGGACCATTCCGTAGCTCCTCGTCATGTCCGTGATCTCATCCGGGACTCCGAACAACATTCGTTCACCAAACCACATAACTCATATAATACCAAATCGACATCGAACGTTAAGCGTGCGGACCCTACGGGTTCAAGAACTATGTAGACATGACTGAGACACTTCTCCGATCAATAACCAATAGCGGAACCTGGATGCCCATATTGGCTCCTACATATTCTACGAAGAACTTTATCGGTCGAACCTTTATGACAACATACATAATTCCCTTTGTCCATCGGTATGTTACTTGCCCGAGATTCGATCGTCGGTATCTTCATACCTAGCTCAATCTCGTTACCGGCAAGTCTCTTTACTCGTTCCGTAATACATCACCTTGTGACTAACTCCTTAGTCATTTGCTTGCAAGCTTAATATGTGTATTACCGAGAGGGCCCAGAGATACCTCTCCGATACTCGGAGTGACAAATCCTAATCTCGATCTATGCCAACTCAACAAACACCTTCGTGGATACCTGTAGAGCATCTTTATGATCACCCAGTTCTGTTGTGACATTTGATAGCACACAAGGTATTCCTCCGGTATCCGGGAGTGGCATAATATCATAGTAGAAGGAATAAGTATTTGACATGAAGAAAGCAATAGCAATAAACTGAACGATCAATATGCTAAGCTAAAGGATGGGTCTTGTCCATCACATCATTCTCCTAATGATGTGATCCCGTTATCAAATGACAACACATGTCTATGGTTAGGAAACCTTAACCACCTTTGATCAACGAGCTAGTCTAGTAGAGGCTTACTAGGGACACGGTATTTGTTTATGTATTCACACATGTATTTAAGTTTCTGATCAATACAATTCTAAAATGAATAATAAACCTTTATCATGAATAAGGAAATATAATATAAAATATAAACTTTATTATTGCCTCTAGGGCATATTTCCTTCATACTAACCCCTCACGGTGATGGTGAACTTGCAGTGGTAGGATTACACCCTCGTTTGGATGTGGTGGTAGGATGGCACCATTTGTGCTAGGTTGAACTTGCTATGTTGTATGATCATGCATGCTTAATACTGCTCTTATGCTCCAATGCTTTCTGTTTGTGTGCTCAATTGCTTGCTGCTTGTGTGCTCCATTGCTTTGTTGCATGAGCTTGCTCTTGTGCATTGCTAGGACAAATGGTATAAGGTGTTCATCGGGAGGGCTCCAGGGTTTTACAGTTCATGGGAAGCTTGCAATGAACAAGTTTCAGGGTACAAGCATAGTAGCCACAGAGGGTTTAAGACTTGGCAGGCGGCAGAAGATGCTTACTCCAAGTTTGTGCGAAAGCAGGCATGCAAGGTTGAAGTTGGCAAGGCGGTGCCACACTTTGGGGTGAAGAACTTAATCATCCTCCTATAGTTCGTCGCCATTGCAGTGGTGTGGCGTTAGTGTGGTCGTTGTGATTGTGTGTAAGGTGCAACGGTTAATCTCACCACATAGGGTACAAGGTTAGCACAACTTGATGCATGTGTGCAACCAAAAAACGTGTACATGTGTGAGTTCAGACGATGTAGGACGCCAAACACCGTGCGCAAAGCTATCCTCTAATGCAGGAAGAGGGTATGTAGTCAACCAAACTAGGTGCAGATGTTGGTTTTTTGTCTGTTTTCTCTCAGCCAGACTCGGCTGGGAAGTGTATGCAATGCAGGAAAAAATTGAGACGACAACTAAAAACGCTCTAGTAGGGCGGCTATGTTGCTGCCTTTTGCGGTCAAGTGCAAAGTGCTAACTCGATACTGGCCACAGATAGTTGTTTCTCCTGTGCAAAATCACAGCCGGACCACACAAGTGCGTGAGGGGATGGAAACAGACGAGTTCAATACTTGCTCCTTCAATAGACTGTAAGCATGCCGCTAATCTAGTGGCCGATAGCTTAGCTAAATTTGCCTCCAGGGATATATCATCTTATATAAGCGATCTCACTATTGTGTTCCTGGTCTTCGGGATCTCCTCCAACAAGAGTCTGCTCTTGGATCGCCCTCTCCGCTACACGTTTCCTTTGTTCCTTTGATCTCATATAAACACTGTTATGTAGAACTTGGTAGTGGTGTGTATTTGGAGTCTAGCTTTGTTGGCCTGTTGTTATACCTCCTACTGGAGACCTGATCTTGTGGGGATCCCGTTTTGTGTGTATGGGGGATGGATGATTTCTGTTATTTGACGCGTCTGGTCTAGGTTGGCTTCACAGGCCCATATTTTAGGTGGTAGATCATGCATTGTTTTTCTTTTGCTTGTATGGTTTGTCTGTAGGACTTGGTGATTTATCTTAATAGAAATCAGAGAGGAGATTCTCTTTTATCAAAACGATAATTGTTTAAATAAGTCTTTCCCCTATCAAAAGAAAAACCAGAAATATAGATGGATCATGCAAAAAACTTGTTCTCGTGTAAGGTGGAATTTTAAGATGATCAGGACAATTTAATCCTAGCCACTGATTGACCAAGGACAATTTTGACTATCCACATATGGCAACTGCAACAAAACAATTAAGGGTTTGCATTATTGATAGATTTAGTGATATATTTTCCAAGAAGAGATTTCCCTCTACCTAAAGATATATAATTTCATTTATACTATGCGGTATCTTTTTAGTCGAGAACGCTCCTTTTTAGTACAACTTACAATTAAGTGAATGCATTATTGATACATTTAGTGATATATTTTCCAAGAAGAGATTTCCCTCTATCCAAAGATATACAATTTCATTTATACTATGTATCTTTTTAGGGGGGAATTTATATGTACTAAATGTGAAACAATTAATATGGATCAAAGGAAGTACATATGTTCGGTGAAAATAAAATATGGCATGTGTGTGTATATTTTTGCGAGATACATATGTATATTACATCTTTGAAGTATGATTTTCTTAATCTCAGGGCAAGTGGTTTTAGAATATAAAAAAATGACATATGTCATCATGTCAACTCCATTTAAATATCTAAAGTTTTATATTTTTCATACTCAAGTATGCCTGCTCATATTTTGTATGTGTATGTATTCTAATGTTGGAAATATAGTTTCTTAAAATTACTTACATGATTAATACATAATCACCATATTGAATTAAAAAGATTGTGTATTGCGTATGATATATTCGTGTGTATTGCTTACAAATGCCACATCATTTGCGCAAATTACATGATCTAGTACCATATTGAATGTAGTGTTAAGTCAAAATGAAAAATACACCACTATTACCTTGTAGCCAAACCAAGATCGGAAAGCAAATATGAAATCTATTAGAATACATATTTATTTCTTTATTTACCTTCATGTGTTTAATGGCACTATAATTTATTTTCTAACTTTGTAGAAATGAAAAGTTCATACTAATCCCACATAATCATTGACAACATCTTACCTCACAAGAGATAGGAGTAATATATGCCATCTGATCTTGAAAAATTGATGGCTCGTATCGAATTGGGACCATCTTGAAAGAGCTCTCTAAGGAAACGGTGTCACTAACATGGTTTTCAAATTGCTCGGCTAAATTGCCTACCCAGAGACACATTAGAAAATAACTTGTGTGAAGAGAGAGCTGATCGTAAATGTAGTCCTAAAATTCATTATTTGGCATTTTAAAAATATATGCTTCCATATTTGGTATTTTTCATGCTTCATATTTTGGTCCAAAATAAATAATATTTGGTCCTATTTAAAAGCATGCTTGCCTATTTGGTCCAAAATAAACAATTATCCCTTTTAATATCACGTTTAAAATGTATTCATGTTTTGATACTACCGTCCATTTCTTTCAGGGATGATATCGAATGACTCTTGAAAATACACTTTTGCCCCTCATCCTACAGAAACTAGTTTCCCCTCCATCATGTTTATTTGGTAGTCAGCTAATGGTAAGGTGTATTTCATTCAGGACCAAACAGAGAAGCACATTTTTAAAATGGACAAATAGGGAATTCTCCGAAGCTAACCATCATTTTCATTGGCTGACATGTAATACGTATGAGATAAAAGACAAATCAACACCGTGTCACTTTTCAAGCAAGCCTAAACTTCTATAAACTCAGTGTCAGAAACTTTCCCCTTCTTCCTTCGTCTATCGAATGCCTCGCCCTCCCCCCCCCCCCCCGCTCCGTCGATCCCCTTCACCTTCTCGCCCCCGCCCGGTCGATCCCACCTACAACCAACTTCTATAAACTCGGCATCAAACACTTTCCCCTTCTTCCTTCGTCTATCGAACGCCTCGCCCCTCCCCCTCCCCCCGCTCCGCCGATCCCCTTCACCTTCTCGCCCCCGCCCGGTCGATTCCACCTATAACCATCGACCGCCGCCACCTTGCTCTCGCCACCACCCCGGGGCATCCTTCTAAGTCACCCTTCCACATGCACTGTCAAACATCAACCTTACCTAGGCTAGCGAAGCCACGATCACAACCATGTCATCCTCATCTCCCGTATAGGCTTGGCTTGGCCTCGCTGATGACGCCGCGGCTGGCAGCGACGCCCCCCTATCCACCTGGCCTTTTACTCTTGGTAAGTAGCAATGCATATTCTTAGATCTAGATCTAGGTAGTTGATTTTCTTATGTGTGTAAAATATAAAGTACTCTCAAAATAAGTTTTCTCTCTACTTTATAAATAAAGCACAAATCAAGACCAACATAGTAAGTAGTACAGGTGTGAAGAAAGTAAAGAAATGTCACAAAATTTTAGATCCCAATATATATTATGTCACTTGATCATCCTTTCTAAATCCAGCCGAATATGATGTTATTTTCTAAATAAAAAGTATATAGAATTATGAGTGTAAAGTCAAAAGTTGTGTGAAAAAATCACAATTCACATGTTCCCCAATGTTCCACTATGATAACTTCCTAGTAAAAAGTGGAATTTACTTTCTACATTTTTTCAAGAACACCCAGGAGATCTGTGTGCCTACATATTAATACAAAAGGCAGTTTACATTTTACCAATTTACATCAAGATTGTGCTTGAAGCACTAGGACAGAATGACATCCCAATGATTCTTCCTAGCAAACTACGTTACAACTCGCTTAAGAATACTGTTGTTGCTCCACTCGCAACAATGGTCCCTAGCCTTGTCAATAACCGCCAGTGGAAGGTGGGAGGTGTTCTTGAACACCCTTCTGTTTCTCTCGAGCCATATGTAGCTAAGCGTTCACATGACAACTGAGTTCACAGTTTTTTTAAGCTTGTGAGGCACAACCAGCTGGAGAGATGTTCACTAATCTAGGATGGAATCTTTGGTGGAAGGGGAATGTTGATGTAGGCCGATCCAGTTAATAATTTTTGACCAAACCTTGTGGGCGAACACACATTGGAGGAGCACGTGTTCCATCGTTTTCTCGTGCTTGCAGCATATGGGGCATGACTGTTGGTGAGGTAGCCTGCGCTTGGCCAGTCAGTTAGAAGACCATCAACGATTGCGCATGACCAGCCAGGTGAAAATCTTATACTTGAGCGATGCCCTTGGATGATCAATGCTTCCAGCAAAGGTAGCCACGTATGTTGTTTTGGTCGAGTGGGAGCCTGGCGGATTCCATTTCCACAACTAGAAGTCTAGGCCCAGGAGAAGCGGTTGTCGACTAATGATCTTCTGCCACAACTCTAAGAACTGGATAATTGCGTCGGCGGAGCCACCCTCTGATGTCCCGAGTCCACGAGGCATTGTTCCACGGAATGTTGGCTCCATCGATTCAACAGTCCCACCGATAGAGTAGAAGCACCATACCTCCAGCCTTGTTGATGCTCCAAAGATGGCCTCGGCCTCATCTGATGCAGAGAGCTCAAGTGCAGACCATGGGAGATCATCAGAGGTTTTGCAGCCCACAACCACTTCGAGTGAAGGCATCGTTTAGAGCCTTGAGTTTTTTAGTACCTAGGCCGTCAAATTGGACTAGGGTGTAGAAGTTTCCCCAGGCGACGAGACATTGGCCTCCCTCAGTGCAATCAGACCTGGCCCAAAAGAACTCGCGCCGATTTTTTCGGACGCCTTGAGCATCCATGGGGAAGGTCGAGAGCAAGAAGAAAGTAAATCCCGGTAGCGGTGATGATAAAGTTGAGAAGGATGATGCGTCCGCTTGTGGGGATTAGTCCAGCCTTCCACGTAGGCAGCTTGTTAGCAAACTGTCCACCAGGAGGTGTAGTCTCGTTTCCGTAGCCTCGAGTTGGAGAGGGGGAGCCCAAGGTTCTTGATAGGAACTGGCATGGTCGCACAAGGGAAGACATCCTTGAGCTCGTGCGGGTTGATGTCATCACACCTGATGGGGATTATAGCGCTCTTGGACAAGTTCACTTTGAGGCCTGAAGCATTCCCATAAATCTCAAGGATCGTCTTTGTTGCGGCCATGTACTGGACGATGGGGCGCAAGAAGAGAGCCACATCATCTGCGAATAGGGAGGCGTGATGCCCCACATAGAGAGAGGAAGCAGAATGTACTCATGGTCAAATTCCCCGATCAAGGCATCTAGCACATTGATGACAAGAAGGAAGATCATCGGTGAGATAGGATAAACCTGGTGACAAGGACGAACGGAGGAGCAAGTGATGAGATTGATCCACTTGTAGCCAAACCCCCAGTACCTCCAAGAGGAATGACCATGCCTCGAAATCAAATGCTTTCGATATGTCAAGTTTGAGGAGGAGAGATGGCACCCTTCACGAATGCTCTTTGGGGACAAGATGAGCTCATAGAGACGTTGGGCTAGTTGATTCGCCAGCACCTTTGCAAGAAGCTAGAGGAAGTTGTCCACATAGCTTGTCGGGCGGAATTCAGCTAAGGCTCACCTTTGCGAGAAGCTTGGGCAAGTTGTGCACAACGCTTATCGGGCAGAAATCGGCTAAGGCGAGCACCTTTGCAAGAAGCTTGGGGAAGCTGTGCACAATGCTTACCGGGCGGAAATGGGCTATGGTGGGCACTTTGCAGAAGCTTGGGAAAGCTGTGCACAAGGCTTATCGGGCCGAAATTGGCCAAGTCCAGTGGGGAGTCTTTCTTAGGAAGGAGGACCAGAAAAGCTTGGTTGAGAAGATGTAGCGAACTGCGCCCCTCAAAAAAAATGTAGCGAACTGCCATCATATCCTTTCTACATTTCTACGATCGTTTCTTCTGGACATCTCACTTTTCAGTCGTACCAACGCAGAATGTAAACACAAGACACAACATTGACACCAGAGTTATTTTGCATACTGTTCATTGATCTACCATCAGTCAATCACATTGTTCTTCAACTGTAACAGCATGGAGCATTCATCTCTTATGACATCTATAGATAATTACTGTACCTACAATCGCCTTCAAGCAAGTCTCACAACTCTTGTTCTTTTTTAGCTTGAAATAAAGGGCGAAAATGTAGAAGCTAAATTAATCAAGAAGAAACGGTCTAGATGGGACTTGTTGTTGCCCCATGTCATGCCACTGCCAGATTCATCATGGTCTTCCTTCCAACCATGAGCGGCGGTGGCGCGATCCATCTCTCACATCACCGAGCAGCTGTTGGGGTCCTCGTCGCTGAAGTAGTTGTAAGGCTCGCCCGCTGGTGGCTGCGGCGGCATCGCATAGGCGGTTGGCATCGGGTACGAGCCCATCGGCGGGCGCCCGTACCCCGGCCCGTAGCCCATCTGAGGGTACCCTCCCGCGCCGCCGCCGTGGCCGCCGTTCATCATCATCATTTGTTGCTGCTGCTGCTGTTGCTGCAGCATTGCCATCTGCTGCTGCTGTTGCTGCTGCTGGATCAGTTGCATGTACTGCTGCTGCGCCATGGGATTCCCGGCCGCCGCGGCAGCCTGCAGCATCTCCGCGCCGGACGGCATGCCGCCGCCGCCGCCGCCAGCGCCCTGGTAATGCCCAGCCGGCGGCATGCCCTGCATGGCGCGGCCAGCCTGCGCGCCGCTCGCCGCGTGCGGGTGGCCCATTGGACCGCCCATGCCGGGGAAACCGGCGCCGCCCATCATGTTAGGCCTGAACATGGCCTGCTGCTGCGACGGCATGCCGCCGCCCATCGGGCCACCCATGCCTGGGGCCGGGCCACCAGCGCCGCCGCCCTTCTTTCCCTGGACCGGCGCTCCTCCTCCCTTGACGTTGTTCGGCTGCCCACCGCCGCCTCCGTTCTTACCGCCGCCGTTGCCGTTGCCGTTGCCACCTTGGTGCTGCTGCTTGCCACCCGCGTCTTTCTTGCCGCCGCCGTTGTTGCCGTTCCCCTTGATCTGCACAGGGATCTCGTTTCCTCCACCGCCCTTCTTCCCACCATTGCCGGCGCCCTTCTTGTCGCCCCCGCCGGCGTTCGGCGGCATGGCCATCTGCTTCATGATCATCTTGGGGTCGTCGTAGTAGTCGTCTTCGAAGCCCTCATCGTCGTAATCTTCGTCGTCGTCAAATTCGTCGAACTCGTCGTCGAACTCGCTGCCGCCGTCGTCGCCCCAGCCGTCGTCGGGGAGGTTGAACTTGACGGACTTGGGGTCCTTGGCCGGCGCACCCGCCGGGAACGGCATCTTGGCCGCGGCGGCGCCCATGAACTGCGGCGGCAGCTTCAGCCCCTTCATCTGCATCTGCTGCTGCATCTGCTGGAGCTGCTGCGGCGTCGGCGCACCCTTCATCTGCATCTGCTGCTGCAGCTGCTGGAGCTGCTGCGGCGTCGGCGCGCCCTTCATCTGCATCTGCTGCTGCAGCTGCTGGAGCTGCTGCGGCGTCGGCGCACCCTTCATCTGCATCTGCTGCTGCAGCTGCTGAAGCTGCTGCGGCGTGGGCGCGCCCTTCATCTGCATCTGCTGCTGCAGCTGCTGAAGCTGCTGCGGCGTCGGCGCGCCTTTCATCTGCATCTGCTGCTGCATTTGCTGAATCTGCTGCGGGGTCGGCTGCGGCATCGCCATCTTGGCGTCCTTGCCTCCGCCCTTCTGGGCCTTGCCGCCGGCATCTTTGGGATGGCCTTTGCCGCCGGCGTCCTTGGGCTGCTGGCCCTTACCGCCGCCGCCGTTACCGTCGAGGTGGAGCTTTTGGAACTGGTTGGCGACGCCGCCGGGCTTGGAGCCCCAGAGCACAGCGGGCTTGCCGCCCTTGTTGAGCTTCTTGATGATGGTGTCCGGATCCACGAGTCCGGACACCATCACCTTGCCCTCCTCCGCGTCGATGGAGGTCTGGTACACGCCTGCAAACAAGATGGATGAATCCAACACATTCTCCCCACGGAACAACAAAACAACACGGATAAACAGAACTCCATCTACTATATTATTTACCATCGATCTTGCTGAGGATCTTCTTCACCTTCTTCTGGCACCCGTCGCAGTGGATGTTCACCTTGAGCACGCAGGTCTGCGGATTTGGGGACGAACAAACGAACACACACGAACGGCATGCAGGGATCAGACACAGGAGCAAGCAAGCAACCTCACAAAAATTTCATGGCAGCAGAAACAAGAAGGAACATGCGGGGGAATGTCTTGAGTTGAGAGGAAGCAAAGCAAGGAAGAACTCACCTGTATCTTGAGCACATCCTCCTTGCTCATGGCTGACTTCCGGACCGAAACGCAGCAGCCCACCCCACGGACGAGCGCAGATCTGGTGCAGAGGAAACGGACGCGGAGGGAGGCCTCAAATCAGGGGGAGGAGAGCAGGAAGAAGGCAGCTACCAGGAAACATTGCGCTCCATCTCTCCCGCAGTGTGAGTGTGTGAGAGGGCGAGCGAGAGAAGGAGGAACTGCCTTCTTGGTGAAGATAATATAATAAGTGTCCCGTCCCACACTCACACAAAGAGCGAGTGCTCGGAGAATGGAGAGAGAGGAGAGGGGGGAGGGGCTTCTTATCAGAGTGTGTGCCTGCAGAAAACTAGAAGGAAATTAATAGGGGAGGGGCGGAGGAAGGAGAGGGGCACTCTCTCTCTATCTCTATCTTGTGCAAAGCTAGGAAGGAAATTACTCTTTACCCTTTTCAAGATTTATTCCTCGATAGTCTTTGGGCTTTGGGGATGGATTGGATTGGAAGCCTTTCGCTTTTGCTCTCTCTCAACTAATTACTAGTATTAGTAGCAGCTAAATATGGATCAGAGTTGCTAAACATGGACCGGTCAGTGGGCAGAGACAGAGGCTGAACATGTGAGGTACCCGGGGGCTTTATAAAACTGCGGTTACCAATGTCGGTTCAGTTTTTTCTAAAAAGCAGTCCACACGGGTCCGCTGCCAATTCTTTAGCTGCCTTTTATTTGTCTTGTTCTCCTGCCAATTTTAGACCCGGAGAGAGGGGCTGGCTCTGTGGACGGCCGTCAGTTCCACCGTCCAACCGGGGAAATACGCCGTTAGGTCCTTTGTTAGTTAGAGGTTAAAAGGTTCATACGGTACATGGTTTGCCAGGAGCAGTGTAGCACGGGACGAGAACGTGTGTTTTGACCGTAAAATTTTGACGTGGTTAATAAATACTAATTCATATGAAGAGTTGCGATGTTATCGTGCTAAAATGCATGTGACGCATGACCGATGCATTTCTATTGTCGGTGCCAAGAGTGAAAGTAAGAGAATGCATGTGACCGTTACACTCTTTGTTGTTGCCGGTGCCGAGAATGATAGTTAGAGACTGCGTGCAACTGTTACATTTCCATTTTCGGTGCCGAGAGTGAGAGTTAGAGATTGCGCACAACCGTTACATTTCCGTTGTCGGTGCCGAGAGTGAGAGTTGGAGAGTGCGTGCGACAGTTACATTTTCGTTGTCGGTGCCTAGAGTGAGAGTTGAAGATTGCGTGCGACCGTTACATTTCCGTTGTCGGTGCAGAGAGTGAGAGTTGGAGATTGTGCGTAACCGTTACATTTCCGTTGTCGGTGCCGAGAGTGAGAGTTGGAGAGTGCGTGCGACAGTTACATTTCCGTTGTCGGTGCCGAGAGTGAGAGTTGGAGAGTGCGTGCGACAGTTACATTTTCGTTGTCGGTGCCTAGAGTGAGAGTTGAAGATTGCGTGCGACCGTTACATTTCCGTTGTCGGTGCCGAGAGTGAGAGTTGGAGAGTGCGTGCGACAGTTACATTTTCGTTGTCGGTGCCGAGAGTGAGAGTTGGAGATTGCGTGCGACCGTTACATTTTCGTTGTCGGTGCCGAGAGTGAGAGTGAGAGAATGCATGTGACCGTTACATTTATGTTATCAGTGCCGAGAGTGAGAGTCAGAGATTACGTGCAACTATTACATTTATGTTGTCGGTGTCGAGAGTGAGAGTGAGAGAATGCATGTGGACGTTACATTTCTGTTGTCGGTGCCGAGAGTGAGAGTGAGAGAATGCATGCGGCTGTTACATTTCTGTTGTCGGTTGCCGAGAGTGAGAGTGGGAGATTAAGTGCGACCGTTACATTTTCGTTGTCGGTGCCGAGAGTGAGAGTGAGAGAATGCATGTGACCGTTACATTTTTGTTGTCGGTGCCGAGAGTGAGAGTTAGAGATTGCGTGCAACCGTTACATTTTCGTTGTCGGCGTCGAGAGTGAGAGTGGGAGAATGCATGTGGCCGTTACATTTATGTTGTCGGTGCCCACAGTGAGAGTGAGAGAATGCATGCGGCTGTTACATTTCTATTGTCGGTTGCCGAGAGTGAGAGCGGGAGATTGCGTGCAACCGTTACATTTCTGTTGTAGGTGTCGAGAGTGAGAGTGAGAGAATGCATGCGACTATTACATTTCTGTTGTCGGTGTTGAGAGTGAGAGTTAGAGATTACGTGCAACCGTTGCATTTTCGTTGTCGGTGTCGAGAGTGAGAGTGGGAGAATGCATGTGGCCGTTACATTTATGTTGTCGGTGCCAAGAGTGAGAGTGAGAGAATGCATGCGGTTGTTACATTTCCGTTGTCGGTGCCGAGAGTGAGAGTGAGGGATTGTCTACAACCTTACATATCTGTTGTCGGCGCCAGAGCGCGAGTGAGGGACTCGTGCAACCGTTCTATTTCTATTGTCGGTGCCAAAGTGAGAGTGGAAGAAAGTACACGACTATTGCATTTTTGTTGTCGTTGGTGCCGAGAGTGAGTGTGAGAGTATTTCTGTTGTCAATGCAAAGAGCAAGAGTCTTTTGAAGGGTAACAATAGGGTAAAATCACACTGTAATCTTATAAATTAAATAAAAAGAGAATGCAAAGTATTTACAAATGACTTGAGATAGGCCATGGAGAGAGAGAGAGAGAAATATTACAAAAAGGAGTTGGTCGTGAAGCCATGCTGAAAAAGTAGCAAGGGACAAAGTGTTTTGGTCATAAAAATTCGACGTGCATGCTTTATATAGTTTTTTGCGTGGTTAAGGGCTGATTCAAATGAATGAGATATCACTAAACTATAGTATTTATCTTGCTAAAATAAGTATTAGTTGAGATGTAAATCTATGTATCATAAAGCATAACTTGGGAAGCCTTCCGGAATTTCAAAACATTTACTAGAAGCAAAGGGCCATGGTAAGATGGGTTAAATTTGAAGATTAGATCGCTAAGATTTTCAAAACTAAGACCACCATCAAATACATGCACAACCTCATCTTAGTTTTACAAGAAGGAAATCAGTAAGATCATTGTGAGCACAATGCAAAGGCTGCTATTCTTTGGAGATCTTTCAAAGAGAGACTGGGAACTTCCTCTCCAACCACAAATTTCTTCCATCTCCCGAGCATTCTGCAACATGAATATTCTCTTAAAGATCCCGAGCTTCCTTTCTAAAAGAAGAGGTTGAGGATGTGATAAAGGAGCTCCCTACGCACAAAGCCCTAGGTCCTAATGGCTTCAATGGTGCTTTTGTTAAAGCATGTTGGGATCATATCTGAGGATTTTTATGAGCTTATTTACGAATTTTATCATGGCAAAGTTAACCTTAAATCTATTAACAACTCATTCATCACACTTATTCCAAAGAAAGATAACCGTCAAACTCCAAGTCTCACTGCTTAATTGTATTATCAAGATTCTCACTGAGCTCCTTGCCAATAGACTTTAGAAGGTGATTCTCAAATTGGTTCATATCAACCAGTATGGATTCTTAAAATAAAGGTCTATACAACTTAGCCTGGGCTTTTGAGTTTATTCACTAGTGTCATCACTCCAAAAAAAGAGATCATTCTTCTAAAGCTTGACTTTGAAAAAGCATTTGACCTCATTGTGCACACTTCAAATTTGGATATCATGAAAGTCAAGGGTTTTGGCAAGAGATGGATAATGTGGATCAGCATGATTTTCAACTCCTGAATGGGATACCAGAACAGTTTAAATGCAAGAGGGGTGTCAGACAAAGGGACCACTATCCCCTCTTCTTTTTTGTCCTGGTAGCTTGCTAGGTCAAACAAATGATGATTTTCCTATCATCCAATATGTTGATGACACAATTCTAATTTTGCCTGTTGTTCCGAGCCAAGTAATGCAAGTAAACAATCTTCTCATTTGCTATGCTGCTCAGACTAGGTTCAAAATTAATTACAACAAGTTTGTCTTGATCCCCATTAAGTTCACCCCTAACAACCTCACGGATTTGTTGAGAGGTCTTGGATGCAAAAAGGGAAGCTTTCCCCACTTACTCGGGGTTGCCTTTAAGTGCATAAAGGTGGAGAATTAATGACTGCAATCCCATTTGCCGGTAAATTGAGAGAAGATTAAATGATTGGTCTAGCTTATTTTCTTATGATGGTAGATTCCTCATGATCAAATCAGCTTTCTCCGCTTTGCCAATTTTCTTGATGAGTACATTGGCACTTCCTGTGGCATAGTGATGCGTCTCCGTCGTATCTACTTTCCCAAACACTTTTGCCCTTGTTTTGGACTCTAACTTGCATGATTTGAATGGAACTAACCCGGACTGACGCTGTTTTCAGCAGACTTTCCATGGTGTTATTTATGTGCAGAAACAAAAGTTCTCGGAATGACCTGAAACTTCACGGAACGTCTATTTGGAAATAATAAAAATCCTTGCAAAAGATGAAGACCAGGGGGCCCACACCCTAGCCACGAGGGTGGGGGGCGCGCCCCCCTAGGGCGCGCCCCCTACCTCGTGGGCCCTCTGGAGCTCCTCCGACCTCAACTCCAACTCCATATATTTGCTTTCAGGGAGAAAAAATCAGAGAGAAGGATTCATCGCGTTTTACGATACGGAGCCGCGGCCAAGCCCTAAAACCTCTCGGGAGGGCTGATCTGGAGTCCGTTCGGGGCTCCGGAGAGGGGGATTCGTCGCCGTCGTCATCATCAACCATCCTCGATCACCAATTTCATGATGCTCACCGCCGTGCGTGAGTAATTCCATCGTAGGCTTGCTGGACGGTGATGGGTTGGATGAGATCTATCATGTAATCGAGTTAGTTTTGTTATTGGTGATGCCACTTCTACTATGCATGATACTTATGATGAAACTACTTCTATGCTTGATACTACTGTGCCCCTTGGTGAATTTCTTGATGAACAAATTGCTAGGGCTAGAGAGAAAGAAATTATTGAAACTGATTATATTGATGAAAGTGATGATGAAGACTTGCCTGTTATTCCTCAGGGTTATGTTTTTGATAAAGAAGCTTCTTTAGCTATTTTAGCTTGCAAAGATAGATATGAGCTCAAGAGATTATTAGCTAAATGGAAGCAACAATCTCTTAATGATAGAATGAAACCTGACCCTGCTTTTGCAACTTCACCTATCTGTGTTACCGATAAGGATTATGAATTCTCTGTTGATCCTGATATAATTACTTTGGTTGAATCTGATCCTTTTCATGGCTATGAATCTGAAACTGTTGTGGCACATCTTACTAAATTAAATGATATAGCCACCCTGATCACTAATGATGAGAGATCTCGCTACTTTTATATCCTTAAAATATTTCTATTCTCATTAAAGGGTGATGCTAAGATATGGTTTAATTCTCTTGATGCTGGTTGTGTGCGTAGTCCCCAGGATATGATTTATTACTTCTCTGCTAAATATTTCCCTACTCATAAGAAACAAGCTGCTTTGAGGGAAATATACAACTTTGTGCAAATTGAAGAAGAGAGTCTCCCACAAGCTTGGGGGAGGCTTCTCAAGTTACTTAATGCTTTGCCTGACCATCCTCTCAAGAAAAATGAAATACTTGATATCTTTTATAATGGACTAACCGATGCTTCCAGAGATTACCTGGATAGTTGTGCTGGTTCTGTTTTCAGGGAAAGAACGCCGGATGAAGCTGAAATTCTATTGAATAATATGTTGACAAATGAAAATAATTGGACACTCCCTACAGCTCCTGAGCAAATTTCTGAGCCTATTCCTAAACCAACTCCGAAGAAAAGAGGTGTTCTATTTCTCAGTCCTGAAGATATGCAAGAGGCGAAGAAATCTATGAAAGAAAAAGGTATAAAAGCTGAAGATGTTAAGAATTTACCTCCTATTGAAGAAATACATGGTCTTAATCTACCGCCTTTTGAAGAAACATATGATCTTAATCCATTACCTATTGAAGAAACTCATGGTCTTGATAACCCGACACAGGTAGTAAAGGTAAATTCTCTCTATAGATTTGATGAAGGCGATATTCCTCACTATAAGTCTGCTAGACAATGCTTAGAAGACTTTGATAATTTTATTGTCAAACAAGAAAACTTCAATGCTTATTTTGGTAGACAATTGAAATACAATTCAGATACGCTTGAATATTTGGGTGATTATATGTCTAGAGTTAAAGGTGAACTTAAACTCATTACTAAACATGCTTTTATGGTTACCACTCAAGTAGAACAAGTACTTAAAGCTCAAAATGATTTGCTCAATGAAATGAATAGTAAGAAAAATGATTATTCTGTTAGAGTGGCTACTAGAACTGGTAGAATGACTCAGGAACCTTTGTATCCTGAAGGCCACCCTAAGAGAATTGAGCAAGATTCTCAGAGAAATAATATTGATGCACCTAGTCCTTCTAAAAAGAAGAAAAAGAAAAATGATAGGACTTTGCATGCTTCTAGTGAACCTATTGCTGAACCACCTGCGAATCCAAATGATATATCAATTTCTGATGCTGAAACACAATCTGGTAATGAATATGAACCTAGTGAAAATGTTAATGATGATGTTCATGATGATGCTCAACCTAGCAATGATAATGTTGTAGAAATTGAACCTGTTGTTGATCTTGATAACCCACAATCAAAGAATCAACATTATGATAAGAGAGACTTTGTTGCTAGGAAACATGGTAAAGAAAGAGAGCCATGGGTTCAGAAACGCATGCCTTTTCCTCCGAAACCATCCAAGAAAAAGGATGATGAGGATTTTGAGCGCTTTGCTGAAATGATTAGACCTATCTTTTTGCGTATGCGATTAGCTGATATGCTCAAAATGAATCCTTATGCTAAGTATATGAAAGATATTGTTACTAATAAAAGAAAGATACCGGAAGCTGAAATTTCCACCATGCTTGCTAATTATACTTTTAAGGGTGGAATACCTAAGAAACTTGGAGATACATGAGTACCTACTATACCATGCTCCATTAAAAGAAACTATGTTAAAACTGCTTTATGTGATCTTGGAGACGGTGTTAGTGTTATGCCTCTCTCTTTATATCGTAGACTTGATTTGAATAAGTTGACACCTACTGAAATATCTTTGCAAATGGTTGATAAATCAACTGCTATACCTGTCGGTATTTGTGAGGATGTGCCTGTTGTGGTTGCAAACGTTACTATTTTAACGGACTTTGTTATTCTTGATATTCCCGAGGACGATAGTATGTCTATTATTCTTGGAAGACCCTTTTTGAATACAACAGGGGCTGTTATTGATTGCAACAAAGGCAATGTCACTTTTCATGTTAATGGTAATGAGCATACGGTACACTTTCCGAGGAAACAACCTCAAGTTCATAGTATCAATTCTATTGGAAAAATTCCATCGATTATTTTTGGAGGTTTTGAATTTCCTCTTCCTACTGTCAAGAAGAAATATGATATTCTTATTATTAGGGATGTGCATATCCCCATTGAGGTAACATAGTGTTATTCGAAATTTCTCCGTTATTCGGAATGAGTTTGTTAACAAGACCTGATCAACCTTGTTAATGGATTCCTTTTGATGAGCATGAGATGGATGAAACTAGAAGGCACAACCTTCTCTACCCTCTTTCTACTTTCTGTTATTTAGTTGAAATAAAGTAAAAATATATTTTTCTGTCTGTTTTCTGAGTTATCTGTGCAATATAAAAATACCCCAAAAATAAAAGTTCTCCAAATGCCCTGAAAATGGAATATGACTTTTTCTAGAATATTTGAGAATATCTGGCACTGAGAACACAGCAGGAGGGGCAAGCACCTGGCCACGAGGGTGGAGGGCGCGCCCCCTACCTCGTGGGCCCACGGTGGCCCTCCTCCACTTATTCCTGCACCCATACATTCCTTCTTCCTCCCACAAACACCAATATCCAGCTCAAGCACGAGTTCTAGCTCATTTTGCTGCGATTTTCGATCTCCTTGCTCAAAGCACCTCTCACAAAACTGCTTGGGGAGATTGTTCCTTGGTATGTGACTCCTCCATTGGTCCAATTAGTTTTTGTTCTAGTGCTTTATTCATTGCAAATTTGTGCTGCCTAGGTGACCATGTTCTTGAGCTTGCATGTCAAATTTATATGGTTCCAAGTAGTTCTAATGCATGATATAGTCTCTAGGCACTTGTAGGAGTAGTTGCTATCAATTTTGTTGAGTTTGGTTTACTTTTGTTTGAAGTTACTAAAAAATTCAAAATATTTCAGAAAATAATGAAGAGATTTTTGAGGGGCTCATCGAGCCGAAGCTCGAAGGAAAAGCAAAATGAAGAAGCACAGAGGCCCAAATATAATTTGCCTCGCACCGCAGAGGTCCGGCCGTGTGAATGGCCTTACGATGATTTCTTGAGAGAAGCCGGGATTTATGATGATTTCTATTCATTGGTTGAGAATGCTGGCCTCACCGACTTCCTCCGCGACCAACGTCATCAGTATCTCTTACTCACCAATACTTTTGTGCAAAACTTCTACTATTTTCCTAAGGAATCACCTCCTTCAGTAGAGTTTCATTTATATGATGTTGTTAAGAAGATGCCACTAGATGAATTTGGCAAGGTTTACAAAATACCCTTCGAGGGTACCTTAGATGAACCACATCGTAAAGATGTGGACGGGTTTATTGACACCATTACTGTGGGGGAAACCAGGAAGGTTTCCGATGCAAGAATCACTAGCATACATTTTCCTGTTTTATGCTACTTTGCTATATTTGCTAGTCGTTGCTTAATTGGTCGCGGAAACTGTGGAAACCTTAGTATTCCTGATATTATCATTTTGTTCCATGGTTTATATTCCGATAACACTGTTAGTATGGGCGGTATTATTGCTAAACGGTTAAGTCTGAACCGTACTAAGGGTCCCATTTTTGGAGATATTTATGCTTCACGCCTTGCTGCATATTATAATATACCTATTAGGCTCTATGAGAAAGAAGAAAAATTGTTTCCCAATGCTTATTTAGATTATAAGAGTATGTTAGCGCATGACTTTATTGTTAAGAATAAGGAAGGGGAGCTTAAATACAAATTGTTCTTTGATAAACATCACCCTGAGACTATTACCTTGCCTGCTCCTTCCTTGTTTAATTTATCTGAAGGTCCGTATCTCGTCCCGTGGGCGGCCATTTACGCTTACCGGAACCCTACACCGGCCCCGGAGCCAGAACCACAATTTGAGCCTCAACGACAGTCTGATTACTTTTGGGATCCAGAGATGACTGCCAACTAGTGGCAGTCAGAGTCCTCTTCATCTCAGTACGACCCCAGCTACAACTACGGATATCCGCCAGGCCATCCTTGGCAATGAACCAACTTAGGCCAAAAGCCTAAGCTTGGGGGAGTACGTATTTCCCACCGACTACATTTATGTTCACACACTCATTGCTAGATGTCGGTGCTCATACTCTTTCACTGTAATATCCATGCTAGTTTATTTTCTTTTTCTTGCTTTCTTCTTGTGTGTTTGAAAAACTTTAAGAAAAACCAAAAAAATTAGTGTAGCTTCTAGCTAGTTTACTTTTCTTGCTGTAGTAGTAATAATTAAAAAGAAAACCCAAAAAGATTTCCCATTCTTCTTTTGCTTGTTGGGAGCTTTCCCGTGTAAATAGTTTTATTTCTTTTCTTTTCTTTGGGGGTCGAAAGGAGAAGACCATAATTAAATTGTTGAAGTGGCTCTTATATGCATTATTGTTGATTTAACCAAGAGCCCATATTGCCTAGTCTTCTCATGTTTATCGAATGCTCGCAGATTCCAGCTTAGTCCAATGCACGTGCACTCTTATTATTATTCACATCGTTCGGTCGTGCAAGTGAAAGGCGATTATGACGATATATGATGGACTGACTGAGATGAGAAAAGCTGGTATGAACTCGACCTCTCTTGTTTTTGTAAATATGATGAGTTCATTGTTCCTGATTCAGCTTATTATGAATAAACATGTTTGCAATGACAATTAGAGATCATAGTTGCTTGTGCTATGCTTGATTAGCTATGAGCTATAATGGTTTACCTTGCGTGCCAACATGCTATTAAAATGGTTGTGATGTGGTATAGTGGGGTGGTATCCTCCTTTGAATGATTTAAGTGACTTGACTTGGCACATGTTCACACATGTAGTTGAAACAAATCAACATAGCCTTCACGATATTTATGTTCATGGTGGATTATATCCTACTCATGCTTGCATCCAATGTTTATTAATTTTAATGCATGTTCATGACTGTTGTCGCTCTCTAGTTGGTCGCTTCCCAGTCTTTTGCTAGCCTTCACTTGTACTAAGCGGGAATACTGCTTGTGCATCCAATCCCTTAAACCCCAAAGTTATTCCATATGAGTCCACTATACCTTCCTATATGCGGTATTTACCTGCCGTTCCAAGTAAATTTGTATGTGCCAAACTATAAACCTTCAAATAAACATTCTGTTTTGTATGCTCGAATAGCTCATGTATCAACTAGGGCTGCCCTTATCTTCCATGTTAGGCGGGTTATTCTCAAGAGGAGTGGACTCCGCTCCTCACTCACGAGAAAATGGCTGGTCACCGGGATGCCCAGTCCCATGCTTTATGCAAACTAAATCAAAATAATTGCAAACAAAACTCCCCCTGGGACTGTTGCTTGTTGGAGGCACTCGTTGTTTCGAGCAAGCCATGGATTGATGCTTGTTGGTGGAGGGGGGTATAAACTTTACCATTCTGTTTGGGAACCGCCTATAATGTGTGTAGCATGGAAGATATCGCCATCTCTTGGTTGTTATGTTGACAATGAAAGTATGCCGCTCAAAATATTATTTATCTCTATTTCAAAACCGAGCTCTGGCACCTCTACAAATCCCTGCTTCCCTCTGCGAAGGGCCTATCTATTTACTTTTATGTTGAGTCATCACCCTCTTATTAAGAGCACTAGCTGGAGAGCGCAGCTGTCATTTGCATCCATTACTATTAATTTATATTGGGTATGACTATGATTGGATGTCTTTTACCATGAATTACAATGTCTAGTCAGTCCTTGATCTTTAAAGGTGCTCTGCATTTATGTTTTGCGGTCTTAGAAAGGGCTAACGAGATACCATCTTGTTATATCATATCATGATTGTTTTGAGAAAGTGTTGTCATCCAAGATTTATTATTATGGCTCGCTAGTTGATTATGCTATTGAAATGAGTAAACATGAGACCTAAGAGTTATTGTGAATGTGGTTAGTCATAATCTTTGCTGAAAACTTGAATGCTGGCTTTACATATTTACAACAACAAGAGCAAACAGAGTTTGTAAAAGTTTTTCTTTATCACTTTCAGTTGGTCAACTGAATTGCTTGAGGACAAGCAAAGGTTTAAGCTTGGGGGAGTTGATACGTCTCCGTCGTATCTACTTTTCCAAACACTTTTGCCCTTGTTTTGGACTCTAACTTGCATGATTTGAATGGAACTAACCCGGACTGACGCTGTTTTCAGCAGACTTCCCATGGTGTTATTTATGTGCAGAAACAACAGTTCTCGGAATGACCTGAAACTTCACGGAACGTCTATTTGGAAATAATAAAAAATCCTTGCAAAAGATGAAGACAACGGGGCCCACACCCTAGCCACGAGGGTGGGGGCGCCCCCCCCCCAGGGTGTGCCCCCCCTACCTCGTGGGCCCCCTGGAGCTCCTCCGACCTCAACTCCAACTCTATATATTTGCTTTCGGGGAGAAAAAAATCAGAGAGAAGGATTCATCGCGTTTTACGATACGGAGCCGCGGCCAAGCCCTAAAACCTCTCGGGAGGGCTGATCTGGAGTCCGTTCGGGGCTCCGGAGAGGGGGATTCGTCGCCGTCGTCATCATCAACCATCCTCCATCACCAATTTCATGATGCTCACCGCCCTGCGTGAGTAATTCCATCGTAGGCTTGCTGGACGGTGATGGGTTGGATGAGATCTATCATGTAATCGAGTTAGTTTTGTTAGGGTTTGATCCCTAGTATCCACTATGTTCCGAGATTGATGTTGCTATGACTTTGCTATGCTTTCAGATCTGAACCTATTATGTTTTCATGAATATATGTGAGTTCTTGATCCTATCTTGCAAGTCTATAGTCACCTACTATGTGTTATGATCTGGCAACCCCGAAGTGACAATAATCGGGACCACTCCCGGTGATGACCATAGTTTGAGGAGTTCATGTATTCACTATGTGCTAATGCTTTCTTCTGGTACTCTATTAAAAGGAGGCCTTAATATCCCTTAGTTTCCATTAGGACCCCGCTGCCACGGGAGGGTAGGACAAAAGATGTCATGCAAGTTCTTTTCCATAAGCACGTATGACTATATTCGGAATACATGCCTACATTACATTGATGAATTGGAGCTAGTTCTATGTCACCCTATGTTATGACTGTTACATGATGAACCGCATCCGACATAATTCTCCATCACCGATCCAATGCCTACGAGCTTTTCCCATATTGTTCTTCGCTTATTTACTTTTCTGTTGCTACTGTTACAATCACTACAAAACACCAAAAATATTACTTTTGCTACCGTTACTTTTGTTACCGTTACCACTACTATCATATTACTTTGCTACTAAACACTTTGCTGCAGATATTAAGTTATCCAGGTGTGGTTGAATTGACAACTCAATTGCTAATACTTGAGAATATTCTTTGGCTCCCCTTGTGTCGAATCAATAAATTTGGGTTGAATACTCTACCCTCGAAAACTGTTGCGATCCCCTATACTTGTGGGTTATCACATAGCATCATTGAGCAGATTAAGAAGTATCTGGGACACTTCTGTTGGAGAAAGTATGGACAAGATTAAGATGGACGTGCACTCATCTCTTGGGAAAAAAGTTTGTCAACCTAAGGATCAGGGAGGATTAGGAATTTTGGACATCTCAATTCACAACAAAACCTTAATGTTGAAAACCCTTTACAAATTCTTCAACGAGGTGGATCTACCTTGGGTCAAGATGATTTGGGCCTCATACTACAGTTCTCATTTGCCAGGACAGAGAATGGAAGGATCTAGCTGGTGGAAAAGCCACCACAAGCTACAACCTCTACTCAGATCAAACTTCCATTGCAGTATGGGAAATGGCCAATCTATTTTACTATGGCATGACAATTGGCTGGATGTTCCCGACACGAAAATTCCCAGAGCTCCATTCTTATGTAAGAAATGATCTTCAATTGGCTCCATCATGAATTTGAAGGGAAAATCCCTCGGATCTACTTCGCACTCCACTCTCAGAAGAAGCAGATGTTCAAGTTATTGAGCTTCAAAGACTAGTCTTAACACACTGGTCAGCACAAGGAAAAGACACCTGAAAGGGAGTTGGACAAGCACAAAGTTACTCATGCATTAAAATCTATAAAACCCATTTGCGCCAAACCAGAGGATAACCCATTGTTCAAATGGATTTGGAAAACTGCCAGTAGACTAAGACACAAAATATTTTTTTGCCTCTTGCATCATGACAAACCGAACACTAGAAATCTGCTAAAAACAAATTTGCTAAAAATGAATAACATGACCTTAGATTGCTATGTGAAAGCACAAGTGCTCCGAGGGTGATTTTGGTAATTAATGTCAACATATCTCTTGTTGGACTAATGCTTTTACCTAGTGTATTTCAGACAAGTTCAACAATGGCGTGGCAAGGACAAGAGGATGTGGAACCCTTCAAAATGCTAAGGACACATATTGGCAAAAGCTCAAGACTCTTAAATTTTATATTTTAGTTCCAAGATCACATTGAGTCCATAGGAAAACCAATATTATTAAAAGGGGATGAGGTGCTGCTCTTGTGCCTCGAGAGCTTGCTTATCCTGTACCAGACATTCCCGGTCCTTCACGATGGGCACACGAGAGACTTCGAAGGCGATGATGGCCTTAGGGTTGTTTCCTTCCACACGTTAGTGCAAGATGTGTTGTCATCCTCCATTTGTGCGTGCGCGTCGGTGGCAGATGCACCACAGTTCGCCATGTACACTTCTGGCATGAAGGTAGAGATGTACGAGCTCTCGTACCCATCGGACTTGAAATCCTGTGTGGCAGAATGTAATCACCTTAAACCATGCCAAAAATCTAAGGGGCAACATTGTCGGAAATTGCAAGTATCATGGGATGCGCGATACCAATCTTCACTCACTGATAGGGAGTGTGTCGTGGAATTGTCACGGCAGATGTCCTTGAGCTAGGACTTAGTCGTGGAGCCATCGCAGCTAGGAAGCTTGAAGAGGTTAATGCGGGACAAGGAACACGAGGGTTTATACTGGTTCGGCCCCTTATGGTGAAGGTAAAAGCCTACGTCCAGTTGAGGTGGTATTGATTAGGGTTACGATCACCAGGGAGCTAAACTGCTATGCCCGGCTCTCGATCAGATTGTTGTCGTCCTTAAACTGCTGCCGGGTCGTCCCTTTATATAGGGAGGCTGACGCCCTGCAGCTCTCAGAGTCCCGGCCGGCTCATAAGAGTGTCCGGCTCGGACTCTCAACTATTCTTGCCTTACACTACAAGTTCTACCATAATAATGATTGCAACTACGGGCCTTAAGCCATATCCGGGTCTTAAGCCCATCTTTGGCCCACTGTCTTTAAGCTTGGCGCCGGGCTTCTGGCAATGACCATATGAGTAACCCGGCCCCTCCTGGCGGGTGACTCTAAGGTCTATATCCTCAACATTAGGCCCCAGATTGATTTGAGCCGGCTCATGTCAATCTTCAACTCCTTCGACAGAAAAATCTCCGGCTTACAATTGTATGAAGGCCATAACCCGGCGTGACGTCATCCTCTGGACTCCGGGTAATCCGCCGTGATGTCATCTTCCATTAAATCCGTTTTTTACTCCGCTAGATCCGCAACGGATCTTTACCTTTACTGTCATCCCAAAAATCGAGGCGTTGCGTGGGGAGATAACCACGCCACGGTCTCCTTGATTCTCGCGCCCGCTTTACGAGCTCGCCTTATAAATAGGCTGACCCGACGGGCCTTTCTCACTCTCCTTCCTCTGTCGTCTCCTTCCTCTCACTGTCCTGTGCTGCTCGAGCTTCGCCGCCGTCGCCGCCGCGGGTCTTCTCGTCATCACCAGCTCAGGCCGCTGCATCACCCTGATCGGACCAGAGAAACGCGACAACCTCCGCAGCTCTCCAGCTCCTGTAAGTCCTGCTTGTCCTGTAGAATAGATCTGTCGTAGGGTTCGTCCGCGTTCTTCGTGTTCGTCGCCATTGCCACAAACTCCGGTAGTTTTCTTTCTTACTGCTCCTTCTGATCTTAGATCTGCATAGAACTAGTGCGGCGGTTGTTTGGTACTTATTTCAAATGCCAGTAGGTCTCTTTCCACTGCATAACGGCTTCGCTCGAGCTCAAGAACATCCGCGCGTCTGTTTCTAGGTCTAGAAACTTTTTATTTTACCCGACCATTTTGATCCAAAAGTTTTACTGCGATGTGTGAAACCTGTTTTACCACACTTAGTAAAAAACTGCAATCATTGAATCTCGGCGGTTTAGAGTTCCGGCTTAAAGAAACCACGCGCCGTAGAACCGTCCGGCTTAAAGAAACCATGCACCATAAAATTTTCCGGCTTAGCTGTGATAAGGCCTGTAGACGATCAAATTACTCTCAATCCCTCAGCGGCTTAAATAGCCCGATGCACTTAAGTGTATACCATTAGTCCCCTTCATAAGCCGCCACCTTGACATTGAACTGTAGATTTCCTCCGGCTCATAATTAACCCGGACATTTTTCCTTTTATCATAGACTGCCGACTTTCACCATGCCTCCCAAAGCTCCCAAAGCTTCCGTCACTTGCAACTGGATGAGGTCCAATGTCACCAGTGAGACACTAGCAGATTTTGTTAAGTCCGGATACCTGCCCAAGAAGGACGTCATGTCCTACCGTGCCCCCGACCCGTCAGAAGAGAGACCACAACCAAAGGACGGGGAGGTAGTGGTTTTTGCGGATCATATGAGCCGGGGCTTCGCACCGCCCGGTTCAAAGTTTTTCAGAGACGTCCTGAACTTCTTCGACCTGCGGCCTCAGGACATAGGACCCAACTCAGTGTCCAATATCTGCAATTTCCAAGTGTTCTGCGAAGTTTATCTTGGAGAAGAACCTAGTCTGCTGCTCTTCAGAGAGCTTTTTTATTTGAACCGTCAGAATGAGTGCACCAATGGGCCAAGTCTGGAGTTAGGTGGCATCTCCATCCAGCAGCGTAGGGACTGCCTTTTCCCTTACGCAGAACCGCCCAGCCACCCCAAGGACTGGAATCTGACATGGTTTTACTGCCAAGACACGTCGCCGGCTGACGAGAGTCCGTTGCCCGGCTTTCGCCCCTCGCGTCTGGAGCCGACTCACCCACTGTCAAACAAGCTGACTCAAGCGGAGCGCCAACCTCTGCTCCCCACTATCAACAAGATCAAGGCTCTCCTGGGCAATGGTCTGAATGGAATCGACCTGGTCCGGGTCTGGATCTCATGGCGGGTGATCCCATTGAGCCGCCGCCCCGGCTTAATGTGTGAGTACACGGGCCGAAAAGATGACCCTCAGAGACACAGCCACAACGATCTTCCTGAAGACGTTGCAGAAGAGATGACCAAGGCTCTTTTGAACGAGAGCCTGGCAGACTGCGGAAGGACCGGGCTAGCCCCCTTCTGCAAGACCAACCCAGCCCCAGCGGTAAGCCGCTGATCTGAACATCTTATCTCTACATGACTTTCATCTGAATTGTTTTAAAAAAAACCTCATTGCATTCTTCAGGCTGATGATAAGTTCTGGCGGGTCAAATACGACCATGAAGCGGCCAAGAAGGCCAGGAAGGCGAAGAAAGCCGCCAAGAAAGCCGCCCCTCGCAAGAAAGGAAGCAGGCCTACTGCTTCGGAGCTGATGCAATTAAGCGATAGCTCCGAGTCAGAGGTAACCCCCGAGCTTTTAAGTCCTTGCTGTATTTGTTGTTTGTTGCTGTCCGCCTTATCAATATTTGCTCATTGACAGGATGACACCGGCGCAAGTAACCCGGTGGTTGAAGAGGTAATGTCACTTTCCTCCGACTCGGAGCCCTTGCCCAAGCTGAAAGTCCGAAGGGTAACCCGGAAAGTAAGCTTTTCACATCCTTTAGCTTATCAAGACCCTCAATTTATTTTGAAGCGACAGGTTCATGAAAGCCGGCGTCACACCCGGACCAACAAGGACACCGACCTCTCAGCCGGGTTACCCGACGCAACAAGGAAGCGCCGAACTGAGGTTATTTCCCACTTGTACCCTTTTCATCTGTTGGCGGGTATTATCCGTCAGCCACTCAACTCTTCTGACTCCAATTATCAGGAGACCTCCCCCTCTTCGGGCGACTCTATGCAGTCGAGTCTTCCGGCTTTCAAGACCGTGCCCGGGTAATGATAACCCTCTCATATTTGTTCTGGTCCTTGCTCATACTTTTTATACTAACCTTTGTTGTTCCTTCAGTGCCCAGGAAAAACTCACCAAGAGGGCGAAGAAAACCAAGTCGGCCGGAGAGCCGGATTTGCCTGAGCCGGAAGTGACGGTCCAAGACCCGCCAGCTGCCTCCGCCCCCGAAGCCACCACTCCAACGGACACGGCACCTGTAGAAGCTTCTGCTGACCCGGAGGCCTCCGGCTCGTCTCAACCAACAAATGACCCGGACGTGGTAATCACCCGGACGGCATTTGTTGAGCCGCGGAGACCTACCGCATTGGCTAAGTGCTCCGCGAAGGGGGAGTTGCTGCAGCCCCACCGGGTGAACCTGGACCTCTCCGACCACACCAACCTGAGCATTGGAGAGCTCGTCTCTGGCTACATCAGCCAAGTGCACAAGAGCCGGGACGCAGAGGTTGCCATGGTGAACCAGATCCAGCAAAATCTGAGGTATCCTTCTGCTATCCTCTTACTCACTGCATAGTTACTTTTATCATGCTAGCCCCCAAGTCGGCGACTTATGATTAAATATGTTGTAGACTTAGGGTCCGGCTTACTCAACTGAGCCGGCAGCTTGTAGATAGATACGTTCAATATGCATTAGCCCCCAAGTGCCAAGTGTCTTTGCTTGGAAAACGCTTGGGACTTAAAATTTATATAGTAACTATTCATGTCATAACCCGGAAATGTATGCAGGCTGCTGGCAAAAAGCTAGAGGCTGACATGGCTGATCTCAAGAGCCGGCTGCAGATGCAAGAGATGGAGACCCGGAAGGCAAACGCCAAGTTCATGTCCAGCATCGCCGCGCAAGAGAAGCTGAAGACGGAGTTCGACGCTGAGCGGAAGGCATGGGCCGAAGAAAAGGCCGCATTGGTGACCCAGGCTGAACAGGCGGAGAAGACTCTCTCCGAGAAGACCGCCGAGCTCTCCGGCCTAAAGCGCCAGGTGTCCCAGATGGTTGCTGCAATCTTCGGTAAGTCGTCTCACCGGCTTTCATCAAGCTTAGAATTTTCATATCTCATAATTCATCCTTGTCGGCGGCTTATCTGACTCTATTAAGCAGGTCCCAGAAGTACCAACCTCAACCAGAGCATGGTAACCAAGCTGAAGGCCGTGTATACCCTGGTGGAGCAACTCTACACCGGGTCTCAGCGTGCCTTGGCTGTGGTGGCCCTCTCCAACAAGGTGCCGACTCACCTGGCGGAAGTCCTCCGCCGGCTCGCCGTTCTGCCTCAACGGATCCAAGAGCTGCGGCGGGCCTCTGCGAGAGCCGGAGCAATCGCTGCGTTGAGCCGGGCCAAGGCGTTCTTGCCAGAGCTAGACCCGGCAGACATCGCCCTCGGCTACCCAAGCCTGAAGGAAGACGTCACCGCCTTTGATCAGAAGGACTTCGCAGCTTGCGTGAAGACTGTACGCCCGGTGGCCACTCTTATTGGCAACGACACAGATCTGACCAAGTATCAGTCGGGTTACAATGCGGAGAATCAGAGGATCCCGACCCCTCGCTATGAAGCTCTGAGTTTAATCCCGCCGGCTCGTCAGCACACCTTCGCCCCGGAAATTGACCCGGCCGGGTTAATTGACGAGGAAGCCCAGTTCGAAGCTCTGAGCGGCATCGACTGGAAGTCTTCGACTTTCCAGATCCTGGGAACAGCCGGAGGAGAAGAAAGAGACGAGCCGGAGACATCAACCCAGCAAGCGTCGTAATTCTGCTGGCGGTTTACCAAACAATGCCTCACCCTTTTGGACTCAACGAGTCTTGTAATAGAGTAGGACCAACACTTTATCTTTGTCGTGCCATCGTGCACGTCTTGAATGCCGAAGTTTTATTGAAGTTGTCTCCTTTATGATTCTCCGGGTTATTCATTCTCCTTAGTCTCAAGTAATTGTCTTTAACTATCCTGCATAGAAAGACGAATCACAAGTCTCCAGGCGGCTTACCACCCTGAGAATCATATGTTTTAGATATATAACCCAGAATATGAATCAAAAAAGACTGGTCCTCAATTATATCCTTAATACAGCCGTAATAACACACTTAGCAGCCTGCAAGCATACTTCCTGTTTAGATAACCCGGGTAATAAGGTTGGTACCTTAATTCCGATTTACTTGTCTTAATGACACCCATTGTGTTCAACCAACACTGTAAACCAAAGTTAAACCGGCAAAGTGAGACCCGGCCGTACACACGTTGAAATAATCAGAAGAAACTTGCTACAAAACAGAAGAACTTAGGGACTTCCGGTTCGAATACGACCAGAGACCCGGCCCAAAGGGGTTATGCTAGGATTCGAATACGATCATATAGCCCCCAGTGGGTGTGGCGATGCCAATCAAGAGGGTATCGACAGCTATGTTCTCTTTGGTTCGAATACGACCCATGTTTGAACAGGAAGCCCCCAAATGACTTTAAGAATTGTTTAACGACGCTGATTCGAATACGATCCACGTCGGTTCTCAAAGGGTTTAAACTAAGATTCAAATATGATCAAAGAAAACTCCTCAATGAGCTCGGCACTTTGCCAATCAAATGGGTATCGACAGCTATGTTCTCTTTGGTTCGAATACGACCCATGTTTGAACAGGAAGCCCCCAAGTGACCTTACTACCTACGGCTAGATTCGAATACGATCATAAGCCGGATCCTCCTTCAAGTTATCATGTAATCTTGCAATGAAAACAACACATGCACATATGGAGGAGAAAAAAGGATAGAAGTCCTGCTTTATTGCTTATCATAATATATACATGGCTGAGAGAAATATGTACATTATGAGAGCCGGTGGCTCAAGTGTAGTAAGGCCGAAGCTGAGCTATGTTCCACAGCCGACGGGTTTCTTCCTCCGACTTACGTGAATCTTTGTGCTCCCGAATGTCAATGAGGTAATATGACCCGTTGTGCAAGTTCTTGCTGACCACAAAGGGCCCTTCCCAAGGCGGGGATAGCTTGTGTGCATCTGTTTGATCCTGGATGAGCCGGAGCACGAGATCGCCTTCCTGGAAGACCCGGGATTTAACCCGGCGGCTATGATAACGGCGCAGGTCTTGTTGGTAAATCGCTGAACGGGCTGCCGCCACATCACGCTGTTCGTCCAACAAGTCAAGAGCATTTTGGCGCGCCTGTTCATTATCCGCCTCAACATAAGCCGCCACTCGAGGTGAGTCATGACGGATGTCACTGGGGAGGACTGCTTCTGCCCCATAAACCATGAAGAAAGGCGTAAAACCTGTAGACCTGTTAGGTGTAGTGTTGATGCTCCATAACACGGAGGGCAACTCCTCCACCCAACAACCCGGCGTCCGTTGCAAAGGGACCAAAAGCCGGGGCTTGATACCCTTCAGAATCTCCTGATTAGCTCTCTCAGCTTGACCATTGGATTGAGGATTACCCACTGAGGAAACATCAAGTCGGATATGCTCTCATTGACAAAACTCCTCCATGGCGCCTTTGGAGAGATTGGTGCCATTGTCAGTTATGATGCTGTGTGGAAAACCAAAGCGAAAGATCACCTTCTTGATAAACTGAACCGCCGTGGCTGCATCACACTTGCTAACTGGCTCCGCTTCAACCCACTTGGTAAACTTGTCAACTGCCACCAAAAGGTGGGTCTTCTTATCCTTGGATCTTTTGAAAGGCCCAACCATATCCAGCCCCCAGACCGCAAAGGGCCAAGTAATTGGGATCATCCTCAACTCTTGAGCCGGTACATGAGCCCGTCGCGAGAACCTTTGGCAACCATCACACTTACTGACCAAGTCCTCTGCATCAGCATGAGCCGTCAACCAATAAAAACCATGATGAAAAGCATTGGCCACAAGGGACTTTGAGCCGGCGTGATGGCCACAATCCCCTTCATGAATCTCACGCAAGATCTCTTGCCCTTCCTCGGGGGAAACACAACGCTGAAACGCCCCTGTAACACTGCGATGATGCAGCTCGCCATCGATAACAATCATTGACTTAGCCCGCCGGGTTATTTGCCTGGCCAAAGTTTCATCCTCAGGCAACTCGCCCCGGGTCATGTAAGCCAGATACGGCATTGTCCAGTCTGGTATGATATGGAGAGCCGCCACCAGTCGTGCCTCCGGGTCAGGGACGGCCAAATCTTCCTCTGTAGGCAACTTAACAGAAGGATTATACAGGACATCCAGGAAAGTATTAGGCGGCACCGACTTTCGCTGAGAGCCTAGCTGGCTTAAAGCATCAGCCGCCTCGTTCCTCCTGCGATCAATGTGCTCTACCTGGTAGCCCTGAAAGTGCCCTGCAATGGCATCAACTTCGCGGCGATAAGCCGCCATGAGAGGGTCCTTAGAGTCCCACTTGCCTGATACTTGTTGAGCCACCAAGTCTGAGTCATCGAAACACCTCACCCGGCTCAAGCTCATCTCCTTAGCCATCCGAAGGCCGTGGAGCAAGGCCTCGTACTCAGCCGCATTGTTAGTGCAAGGAAACATCAATTGTAGCACATAATGGAACTTGTCACCCTTAGGGGAAGCCAATACAACTCCAGCCCCCGAGCCCTCCAACTGCCTGGACCCGTCGAAGTGAATAGTCCAATATGTGTTATCCGGCTTTTGCTCGGGCACTTGTGACTCTGTCCAATCATTGATGAAATCCACCAGGGCCTGAGATTTAATAGCAGTGCGTGGCACATATTTGAGACCGTGAGGTCCGAGCTCGATAGCCCACTTAGCCACTCTCCCTGTGGCCTCTCTGTTTTGAATGATATCACCAAGAGGGGCAGAACTGACCACGGTTATGGGATGACCCTGGAAATAATGCTTAAGCTTCCGGCTTGCCATGAACACACCATAAACAAGCTTCTGCCAATGTGGATACCGTTGTTTGGACTCAATGAGCACTTCGCTGACATAGTAAACCGGCCGCTGAACCGGATGCTCCTTACCCTCTTCCTTGCGTTCCACCACCACAGCCACACTGACGGCTCGTGTGTTTGCCGCCACGTACAGTAATAAGGGCTCTTTATCAACCGGAGCAGCAAGGACTGGGGGCTCTGCCAACTGCTTCTTCAAATCCTCAAAAGCGGTATTAGCTGCATCATTCCAGACAAAGTTATCAGTTTTCTTCATCAACTGATATAATGGCATGGCCTTCTCACCCAAACGGCTTATAAACCGGCTTAAAGCAGCGATGCGACCAGCCAAGCGCTGAACATCATTTATACACGCCGGCTTAGCCAGAGAGGTGATGGCCTTGATCTTCTCCGGGTTAGCTTCAATGCCTCTGTCAGAAACCAAGAAACCCAAAAGTTTACCTGCGGGAACACCAAAAACACACTTGGTCGGGTTAAGCATCATCTTGTAGACCCGGAGATTATCAAAGGTTTCTCTCAAATCATCTATCAGGGTTTCCTCCTTTATGGATTTAACCACAATGTCGTCCACATAAGCATGAACATTGCGCCCAATCTGTTTATGAAGACAGTTCTGTACGCAACGCTGATAAGTCGCCTGTGCACACTTGAGTCCAAAGGGCATGGAGACATAGCAGAAGGCTCCAAAGGGAGTGATGAATGCTGTCTTCTCCTGGTCCTTAACTGCCATTTTAATCTGATGATATCCGGAATAGGCGTCCAAGAAACTTAAGCGCGCACAACCTGCCGTAGCATCAATAATTTGATCAATACGGGGAAGGGCAAAAGGATCAGCCGGACACGCCTTGTTTAAGTCCGTGTAGTCCACACACATCCGCCAAGTGCCATTCTTCTTGAGTACGAGCACCGGGTTAGCTAACCACTCTGGGTGAAAGACTTCAACGATAAACCCGGCCGCCAAGAGCCGGGCCACCTCTTCACCAATAGCTTTCCGCCTCTCTTCATTAAACCGCCGAAGGAACTGCCTGACCGGCTTAAATTTCGGATCAACATTGAGAGTGTGCTCAGCGAGTTCTCTAGGTACACCTGGCATGTCAGAAGGTTTCCATGCGAAGATGTCCCTATTCTCACGGATGAACTCGATGAGCGCGCTTTCCTATTTCGGATCCAGGTTGGCACTGATGCTGAACTGCTGAGATGAATCTCCTGGAACGAAATCAACAAGTTTAGTCTCATCAGCCGACTTAAATTTCATCGCCGGCTCATGCTCCGTAGTCGGCTTTTTCAGAGAGGTCATATCTGTTGGGTCAACATTGTCCTTGTAAAACTTCAACTCCTCTGTTGCACAAACAGATTCTGCATAAGCTGCATCGCCTTCCTCACACTCCAGGGCCACTTTCCGGCTGCCGTGAACCGTAATGGTCCCATTGTGACCCGGCATCTTGAGCTGTAAGTACACATAACACGGCCGAGCCATGAACTTGGCGTAAGCCGGCCGCCCAAATATAGCATGATACGGACTTCTTATCTTAACCACCTCAAAGGTCAATTTCTCCACCCTGTAGTTGTTCTCATCTCCAAAGGCCACTTCCAATTCGATCTTGCCGACTGGATAAGCCGACTTACCAGGTACCACATCGTGGAAAATAGTGTTGGACTGGCTGAGGTTCTTATCAATCAACCCCATACGACGGAACGTCTCATAATAGAGGATGTTGATGCTGCTGCCTCCATCCATGAGCACCTTAGTAAACTTATATCCTCCCACTTGAGGAGCCACCACTAGGGCCAAGTGGCCCGGGTTATCCACCCGGGGAGGGTGATCCTCCCTACTCCACACTATAGGCTGCTCAGACCACCGCAAGTAGCGTGGAACCGCCGGCTCAACAGCATTCACAGCCCTCTTATGAAGCTTCTGATCTCGCTTACACAGGCTGGTGGTAAACACATGGTACTGTCCACCGCTAAGCTGCTTTGGATTGGTATGATAACCCCCCTGCTGCTGTTGATGACCCTGGCCAGACTGTTGATTGAAGCCCCCTTGACCGTTCTGAGGATTAGAATTTGAGCCGCCGCCCGGGCCATGGAAACCGCCGGCGCCTGAGCCGCCGCCCGGGCCGTTGTAATTCTTAAAGGCCTTCATGATTGCACAGTCCTTCCATAGATGAGTCGCCGGCTTCTCTCTAGATCCATGCCTTGGACAAGGCTCATTCAACAGCTGCTCCAGCGTCGGGCCTGACCCGCCGCCTCGGGGAGGGGGCCCCATGGTGGGCGCCAACTGTCGTGGAATTGTCACGGCAGATGTCCTCGAGCTAGGACTTAGTCGTGGAGCCATCGCAGCTAGGAAGCTTGAAGAGGTTAATGCGGGACAAGGAACACGAGGGTTTATACTGGTTCGGCCCCTTATGGTGAAGGTAAAAGCCTATGTCCAGTTGAGGTGGTATTGATTAGGGTTACGATCACCAGGGAGCTAAACTGCTATGCCCGGCTCTCGATCAGATTGTTGTCGTCCTTAAACTGCTGCCGGGCCGTCCCTTTATATAGGGAGGCTGACGCCCTGCAGCTCTCAGAGTCCCGGCCGGCTCATAAGAGTGCCCGGCTCGGACTCTCAACTATTCTTGCCTTACACTACAAGTTCTACCATAATAATGATTGCAACTACGGGCCTTAAGCCATATCCGGGTCTTAAGCCCATCTTTGGCCCACCGTCTTTAAGCTTGGCGCCGGGCTTCTGGCAATGACCATATGAGTAACCCGGCCCCTCCTGGCGGGTGACTCTAAGGTCTATATCCTCAACAGAGTGGATAACTATAAGCACATTGAAAGAACATGCGGCGCCCCCATATTTGGTTTTGGTAATTGATGACATTGTCTATGGACTAATGGTTGACTTGAGTTATATTTGAAGGATTTGTCCATAGGCATTTCTTGAAGTCCATGTGTTGGTTTCAAGGAGTTTATGATTTGACCAAGGTGCTATTCAAGGAATTATCCCAAGATTGGTCATGTAGAAGACATGATACAAGGTTGATCACAACTAAGTCAAAGAATGAATCAAGTTGATCAACACACAAAGTGTAGAAGATGTACCGAAAGGGGTCAACTGATCCCATGGTATGGTAAGCACTGTCCATTACACTTTGTGTACTAATACATGGTCTACGTGAGAGTTCTATGTGGGTTTAGGTATGTTTCCATGGGCTTGCGTCAAGAGGAGTATCTCATACAACCCATAGAGGATGACATCAAGTGGTGATTTTCATCAAGATTGCGGTGTGAAGTTCAAGTGGAGCATCACGAAGAGATCATGCTTGAAGCTTGCCGTCCATTGTGGTGACAATGGTCTTGTGAAGATGTTCCGAAGAGTGGCTCACCCATAGTAGAGTATGGAGGAGCAATCTACTAGTCTTCATCGAGCCAACGCAATCACGAAAGGTGGTCCACCTTGAGGGAGTCAAGATCGTCATCATCTAGCTCAAGTGGACTATGTGCAAGGCAAAGGTTTGCCCTTGATAGGTTGTGTATTTTACCGGTCTCATGGTGGTAGTTGGGAGACCGGGTTATAGGTTCGTTTGTCGTACTATCAAGGGGGGCTCTCAAGTTAGTAGCTTGATTGTATCGTTCGTAGAGAGCTAAAACCATTGCATCACTGCATCATCTTTCTTGGTTCTTGTTTGATGTTTATCTTTGTGAGTTTTAGGGCTTATGTTCATCGTCATGACAAGCTTGAGTTCATAAAAAACAGAGTCATATATGCATCTTCTATGATGCTTTCTGTTGGGGAACGCAATATTTCAAAAAAATTACCTACGATCACACAAGATCTATCTAGGAGATGCATAGCAACGAGACGGGAGAGTGTTTCCACGTACCCTCGTAGACCGAAAGCGGAAGCGTTTAGTAACGCGGTTGATGTAGTCGAACGTCTTCGTTGTAACGCCCGGATAATTAGGCTACAGTAAACCTCTGTTAAAGATGCCACGTTACCACAGTTACTGTTGATAAACTCGCGTTAGTTCAAAACGATTCAAATTCAAATTTAAAATATAGGCAAACAGTAAATGTTTTCAAACATAAAAACTAAAATGTTCTTATTATGGCAAATAATTCATAGGATATATTGGTGGAGAGACCAAACTTTGATAAAATGTTTTAGGGCTCTAAAGTAATTAAAACAGCAGCAAAAACAATTAAATTAATGCCTTTTATAAAGTTATAATAATATAACTAATTTAATAATGTGCCAAAATAATTGTGGCAGTGGACTAATTAGTAATACTAATTTAGGTGCTCATTTGGCATTTTATAAAACTAAAATAAAAGGAAGTTTAGATGGAAACAGTAAAGAAATAAAATAATAAAAATAAGAAAATAGAAAAGTCTTTAAAAAAGGAAGAAAAGTGAGAGAGGCCCCCTGCCGCTCCTGGGCCACGGCCACCGAACCGGCCCAGCCGGCGCTCCCTTATCCCCTCACCCCGACAGAAACCCTAGCCCCACTCGCCCACTCCCCCCCCCCCCGCACGACGCCCACTCCCCTCGCTCCTCTCCTCCCCACTCGCCTGTTCTGGATCGACGGGAGGGACCCGATCTCGCGCCGCCTCGCGACCTCGACCCCGGCGCCCATCGCCGGCGCCACCACGCCGCCGCTGCCTCATCTTCCTCCTGCGCCTCCCCCTCTTCCGCGATCTGGATACGCCGCCGCCCGAGTACCTCGCCGGAGGCCACGACGCCGGAGCCACCACGCCGGCCTGCCTCCTCATCTCTCTCCTCGATGGAGCGCCCTCCCCGTCTGCCTCCTCGCCTCAACGCCGCGGTGCCAAAGCCGTCGCCGGTGCTGCCTCGCCGGACGACCCCGACCTCGTCGCCGCCGTCCGTCTACCTCAGGCCCTCCCCGAGCACGCGATTGCACAACAATAGGCTCGATGTGAGCCTCTTCCCGTCCCCTCTCGCGCCTTGGTCGCGCTCGCTGCGACCCATGTCCACCTACGCCCGCGCCATCACCGCTCGCCTCGCCATGCTGCTTCTGCGCGCCCCCCAGCGATGAGTCCTCAGCCCCGACGCGCGGCCCCGACGCGCGGCCCCGCCGCCCGGGTCCGACGCCCGTCCGCCACCGCTCCCCGCTGCCCCCGCGCCTGACAGAGCCCCTCTCCCGCCACTGCCGCTGCCTCGGCTCGCCGCTGTCGGGCGCAGCTCCGGCAGGCCTCACCGCGGCCGGGCCCGGGTCAGCCTCGCCCGTTAGCCCACGCCCGCAACCGGCCTGAGCCACTGATGAACGGGACCCACACCCCTGTTAAAACGACAATTAGAAATAAAAATAAAAGATTATAAAATATATATATATATATAACCATTAATTAATTAAGTTTGCTTAATTAACTTAAAATAACTGCTAATTAGCTAACTAAAACTGTTAATTAGTAAATCAGTGAATGACAGGAGCCCCACCCCCCTGTTGACCAGTCAAACGTTGACTGGTCAACTGGGACCCCCTGGACCCACTGTCAGCCCCTTAGTGTATTTTGTGTGCACTATGCTGGGTGCACTTAGCTTTTTATCCATTTATTTTTGAATTAAATAAAATGCAGAAATTCTTTAAATATTTGGAAAATCATATAAATTAATTCGTAACTCGGATGAAAATACTTTGTACATGAAAGTTGCTCAGAACGACGAGACGAATCCGAATATGCAGCCCGTTCGTCCGCCACGCGTCCCTAGCATAGTGAACCTGCAACATTTCACCTCCGGTTCATCTGTCCGAAAACGTGAAACACCAGGGATACTTTCCCGGATGTTTCCCCTTTCGCCGGTATCACCTATCCCTACGTTAGGTCACCCCTAGCACAATGTATCGCCGCGTCTTGCTTTGTGTTACATTTGATTGCTCTGTTATTTATTGTGTTCCCCCTCCGTTACTTCTTTCCGGTAGACTCCGAGACCGCTGTCGATGTTCGTGTGTTCGACTACATCGAAGACGACCCCTCCTACTTGCCAGACCAACCAGGCAAGCCCCCCCCCCTTGATCACCAGATATTGCCTATTCCTTCTCTATACTGCTTGCATTAGAGTAGTGTAGCATGTTACTGCTTTCGGTTAATCCTATACTGATGCATAGCCTATCATTGTTGCTACAGTTGTTACCCTTACCTGCTATCCTACTACTTAGTATAGGATGCTAGTGTTCCATCAGTGGCCCTATACTCTTGTCCGTCTGCCATGCTATACTACTGGGCCGTGATCACTTCGGAAGGTGATCACGGGTATATACTATATACTTTATATACATGACACATGTGGTGACTAAAGTCGGGTTGGCTCCTTGAGTACCCGCAAGTGATTCTGGTGAGGGGGCTGAAAGGACAGGTGGCTCCATCCTGGTAGAGGTGGGCCTGGGTTCCTGACGGCCCCCGACTGTTACTTTGTGGCGGAGCGACAGGGCAGGTTGAGACCACCTAGGAGAGAGGTGGGCCTGGCCCTGGTTGGCGTTCGCGGATACTTAACACGCTTAACGAGATCTTGCTATTTGATCCTAGTCTGGCCATTTGGTCTATACGCACTAACCAACTACGCGGGAACAGTTATGGGCACTCGACGACGTGGTATCAACCGAAGCCTTCGTGACGTCAGCGACTGAGTGGCGCACGCCGGATTGGACTGGAACGCCACTAGGCTAGGTCTGCTTCCGGCCGCGTTCGCAACGTGCAGGTGTGCAATGGGCGATGGGCCCAGACCCCTACGCCATAGTATTTAGACCGGCGTGCTGACCTCTCTGTTGTGCCTAGGTGGGGCTGCGATGTGTTGATCTTACGAGGCCGGGCATGACCCAGAAAAGTGTGACCGGCCAAATGGGATCGAGCGTGTTTGGTTATGTGGTGCACCCCTGCAGGGAAGTTTATCTATTCGAATAGCCGTGTCCCTCGGTAAAAGGATGACCCGGAGTTGTACCTTGACCTTATGACAACTAGAACTGGATACTTAATAAAACACACCCTTCCAAGTGCCAGATATAACCCGGTGATCGCTCTCTAACAGGGCGACGAGGAGGGGATCGCCGGGTGGGATTATGCTATACGATGCTACTTGGGGACTTCAATCTACTCTCTTTTACATGCTGCAAGATGGAGGCTGCTAGAAGCGTAGTCTTCGACAGGATTAGCTATCCCCCTCTTATTCTGGCATTCTGCAGTTCAGTCCACCGATATGGCCCTTTACACATATACCCATGCATATGTAGTGTAGCTCCTTGCTTGCGAGTACTTTGGATGAGTACTCACGGTTGCTTTTCTCCCTCCTTTTCCCCTTTCCATTCTACCTGCTTATCGCAACCAGATGCTGGAGTCTAGGAGCTAGAGATCCCGAGGATGATTCTACATGGAGTTCGGCTTCGAGGAGTAGTTAGGAGGTCCCAGGCAGGAGGCCTTGCCTTTTCGATCGTTGCTACTTTTGTGCTAGCCTTCTTAAGGCAAACTTGTTTAACTTATGTCTGTACTCAGATATTGTTGCTTCCGCTGACTCGTCTATGATCGAGCACTTGTATTCGAGCCCTCGAGGCCCCTGGCTTGTATTATGATGCTTGTATGACTTATTTATGTTTTAGAGTTGTGTTGTGATATCTTCCCGTGAGTCCCTGATCTTGATCGTACACGTTTGCGTGCATGATTAGTGTACGGTCAAATTGGGGGCGTCACAAGTTGGTATTAGAGCCAACTGCCTGTAGGAATCCCCCTTTCCAACTCCTTGGCCGAAGTCGAGTCTAGTCATTGAAAAAACTTTTACTAACATGACTGTGTGGCTTACGGGCCCACGTCGCCATTGGGTGGTATTAGGATCTTTTACTCCTTGTCTATACTCTGGGACTCTCATCTCTCTTCTATTCGGGTTAAGTGAGTTTTGCTAAATCTAACATTAGGATCTCGTTATCACTTTCACCCGGAGAGCCCCTTATTACTGATGATCGTCTGCTGCACGTGAAGACCCTGAAGATACTCTCCGCTGATAACCCGAGAACTTGTGTTCATCGCTTTTGCAATTCCCTTTCATCGATAAACTCCTATGGATAACCACCTATACTCGCCATTCATACAATGTTTCCCAGTTGATCTTGTTATTACAAGATACCCCGAAATTCTCTCTGTTGTTCCGAGAATCCTTTGAGCTTACTGCCTTGCAGTTCTTTGTCACCTGAATACCCCTACGGAAAATTCTCGCACTTACCGAGTATCCGCTCATCCCCAGTTGATTCAAGTATTTCACAAAAGTGTTCAAAATACCATTCGATCTTCCGAAAATCCTCAAGAGCCTTTTGCTCTTGAAATTCTTGCTTACTTGCATTATGATTAATCTTAAGTCTCGTAATCTTATTGGCATCTCTTGTCATTATCATTTTGAGTCCGTTGATTCAATTTGTTGCGAATGCTCGCAAACCTCAATCAGAGCCTAGAATTCATCCTTCCGGCTCAGACGTCATTTGAAATGTGAGCTGGTTCTCGCCAATCAAATTGTCGTCGATTTTGCCCCTATGTTTATTGAACTTATCCATCCTTGATCAGAGCGTCTGTTTCTGATCCTTCGCTTTGTAAATCATAATTCCTTTGCAATTGAGCTCTAAGTTACTTAGTTGTTTCTATAATCCAAGGTCTTTGCATTGATTCTACCTCTGGTTGTGTGCCGGTACTCACGTCAGATCCTTTATGGACCATCAGAACCTTGTTGGATTTTATCTGACAACGTCCTTCATATTCAATCACTTTGGAAGTTCTTTCCCTGATACATAATGCCTTTAGTAAATTGTATCCTCTCGTTTTGTCACCCATGCTCTACTATCGAGCTTGAGTTATTTACCCCTGAAGCTTGTGGTATATGTTTCCATGGTGCCCCGATGGGTTGAACCTATGCCTTTCATAGTATGTGTGAACTCGAAAGTTTTCATGAGTCATACTCTTCTGGTATTTTGCTAGATAAAATTTTTCAACACTGCAACTTCATCAAACGCGAGAAGTGAATGAAAGGGTATGCATTGGAGAAGTGGGAGTCGACCTTGAACTTTGTGTTCATGCCCATGGACACGATGTAGATCCTATCATAGAAGCTTCTTGTAATAATAACTATTTCCTTGATATGATATCGTCTAGTATCTGTGTATTGATCCTTTTGCAATCGTGGTTCCGGCCATGTTCTCCTTTAAATACCATTTCTCGTGCAAGTTTAAGCACTTGTCCTCTGCAGAGCAATACCCCCCGTCCAACCTCTACTTTGGTCTGTCGTCGAGTATTACCCCCCTGGTATCTCGAGAATGCCAAGGAACTACTTAACTTCTTATGAGTTCTTCATCAACTAATATTCTTGCCGATTCCATTTTTCCAACGGGTTCTGAGTTGTTAGAACCCCTCAAAGACACCGATAAGTGAATCAATTCCGCACTCCGATTCAATAACTCTAAGTAATTTTTGTGGCTTACGAGTTTAATAATCCTTCAAGTCATTCCTAGCCTGCTCGGCTATATCATTATCGTGCCAAATTTTAACTGTGCTACCTGGTTCTTCTTCCCGGAGCATAATTTACGACGATGAGCTAAGCTTACGTCGATCTTCCTCGTCATATCATTCTTCCTTGAACAACAAGCTTGATTTCAAGTTTGTGTCATACCCGTGGTTCGAATAACCTTTTGCTTCATCCTACCTTTTAGCTTGATGTCATCGTTGATCGATTACATCTTCATGAAATCTCTCGACAAATGTGTCGTGATCATCATCTACATTCTGAGCTCTTCCAAGATATCTATCGAAATTCAGGATGAGAAATACCATCCTTGCCCCTCGGTGAATTGTGTTATCATCGACAACATTCTTGCCTCCCCCCAACACAAACTTGTTCATATTTTGTGTTCTATCTTGATTTCCCTGCTATCCAACCTATGTTATGTTCTACCGTGGAGTATTACCATCTTTGATGTCAAGAATGTCGTGAGCATTACTCCACCTCTTAAGAATTCTTGGTACAGTGATACTTCTCACCATCACCATTCTTTCTTGGTCCCCGTGTTGTTTCTAAACGAAATACCGACAAATAGTCTGTGATGTGTAAATTCTAAACTTCTAGCAACCCTATTGCTTTGAAGTTATTGGTCTATAGTTTCATTCTATGCCTATGGCTTAATGAATCATCATTCGAACATTGATCGTGCTACCTAGCCCATATTTCGGGTGCACATTTCAACCAATGTTTAACTGTGTATGTTTTCCTCGAGCATACATCATTAAGTCATTCGATCTAGCTAATGTTATCTCCTTGTTCACATAGTTGTGGAAATCCATCTTTTGGAAATCTCAATGGAATGTCGCTGAGTCCATCAGCCACCTCCTAACCCTCTCCTTGGTTTAATGATGAACTCTTGTTTCGGAACTTGCTTTCATAGTTCATTTCCCGAGAATCTTACAATGTCATCCCATCAATTTGTGTTGCACTTTTCTTCTCAGACATCCTGAGTCTGAGGTATCCTGACACTAATCAGATCTGAATCTCGGTCAGATATGATGGTTGGGACATTTTCCAACAGTCGTAACATTGGTCCTTACGTTAACCGGTAAGGTGATGTCGTGCCTTGCACACCTGGCCGGAGGCCCTATTGTTATAGATTCCTTTTCAACCAGGTTAAACATTCTTCCATGAGGAAATTGTAAGACTTATTCTACTAGTTGTTCCTGATGAATCCTTCGTGTATCCAAAGACTGACCTTTGCTTGAAGACCATGTCAATACTATCTCGAAGCATGTCTGTGCTACTCCAATCATCAATAAGAGCATTTGAAGCACAATGCTAAATTCTCTTTATCAATTATCCAAACACCATTGTATGGGTAATGTCATGAACTTTCTCTCCCCTTTCCTAAAGGGTTTTCTACGTTATATCCTGTCATGGATATCATGCTCTGTTTGTCCTTGGGAAGGATATACCCTTGAGATTTGTGTTTAAACACATTTTCCTTTCCATTGTTCTGTTTAATATGAAGATCACATTTTCCTTTCCATTGTTTGGTTTAACCTTTCTTGTGATCTATATGATCTAAGCAGTAATATTCTCCTGCTTATGTAAACACCTCGTTGTACAATTCTGTCAGCAAGACCCTGTTACTATTGTTAATGACATTCTGGTAGCCACCGATGGACGAGAACTTTGCCTATTGGTCCGCCTCGTTCAACGAGCAGGAAAATGGTTCTCTTCGTCCCTCGCCCTTGGTACCGACGATGTTGCTGACATATAACTGACAGGCTACCCTCTGACATGCCTTGCTATCATGATCGTGCAAGATGTCACCGCCCTTCCTACTTTTAACCCACATGGTGGGCCCATAACCCACAGTTCCACAGGATTGAAACCTGACTCTCCTATACACCCTGTTGTCGAAGTTATTCCTCGAGCTTGACTTCGTATGTGATTCACGGGCCACCTGCCTAGTGATCTATTCTGGTACCAGACGCAATACTTTCCCATTTGCTCTGAACCCATATCACATTTTGTTTCAGGCAACGAACGATTGCATGCCCGCTCGAAACTTCCCATGATACCTCCTTACTTTGCTCTCGATATTTTCTTAAGTTTTAGTTCGAGAGTTACTTCCCGCCACCATCCTCGATGTTATCGACCAGTTAGTCAACCTTGCAGAGGTTTGTTCTTCCGGAATAACCACCCTTATTCTTTTGTAAGTACGATGGAGTTCCCAAAGAAAGGATGCCGACTTCATCATGATGTTCTGAAGCAGAGAAATAAGGACATCCACGAAGCGGGTCAACTACTTCAGGGAGAGCAAAAATGAATGAGAAGATCCATTAGGATGTCGTAACCAAATCTTTCCCCCTTGCTCTACCCCTTAAATCTCGGGACATGATTAATTGTAGTGGAGGAGAATTGTAACGCCCGGATAATTAGGCTACAGTAAACCTCTGTTAAAGATGCCACGTCACCACGGTTACTGTTGATAAACTCGCGTTAGTTCAAAACGATTCAAATTCAAATTTAAAATATAGGCAAACAGTAAATGTTTTCAAACATAAAAACTAAAATGTTCTTATTATGGCAAATAATTCATAGGATATATTGGTGGAGAGACCAAACTTTGATAAAATGTTTTAGGGCTCTAAAGTAATTAAAACAGCAGCAAAAACAATTAAATTAATGCCTTTTATAAAGTTATAATAATATAACTAATTTAATAATGTGCCAAAATAATTGTGGCAGTGGACTAATTAGTAATACTAATTTAGGTGCTCATTTGGCATTCTATAAAACTAAAATAAAAGGAAGTTTAGATGGAAACAGTAAAGAAATAAAATAATAAAAATAAGAAAACAGAAAAGTCTTTAAAAAAAGGAAGAAAAGTGAGAGAGGCCCCCTGCCGCTCCTGGGCCACGGCCACCGAACCGGCCCAGCCGGCGCTCCCTTATCCCCTCACCCCGACAGAAACCCTAGCACCACTCGCCCACACCCCCCCGCACAACGCCCACTCCCCTCGCTCCTCTCCTCCCCACTCGCCTGTTCTGGATCGACGGGAGGGACCCGATCCCGCGCCGCCAAGCGACCTCGACCCCGGCGCCCATCGCCGACGCCACCATGCCGCCGCTGCCTCATCTTCCTCCTACGCCTCCCCCTCTTCCGCGATCTGGATACGCCGCCGCCCGAGTACCTCGCAGGAGGCCACGACACCGGAGCCACCACGCCGGCCTGCCTCCTCGCCTCCTCATCTCTCTCCTCGAAGGAGCGCCGTCCCCGTCTGCCTCCTCGCCTCAACGCCGCGGTGCCGAAGCCGTCGCCGATGCTGCCTCGCCAGACGACCCCGACCTCGTCGCCGCCGTCCGTCTACCTCAGGCCCTCCCCGAGCACGCGATTGCACAATGACAGGCTCGATGTGAGCCTCTTCCCATCCCCTCTCGCGCCTTGGTCGCGCTCGCCGCGACCCACGTCCACCTACGCCCGCGCCATCGCCGCTCGCCTCGCCATGCTGCTTCTGCGCGCCCCCCAGCGATGAGTCCTCAGCCCCGACGCGCGGCCCCGCCGCCCGGGTCCGACGCCCGTCCGCCACCGCTCCCCGCTGCCCCCGCGCCTGACAGAGCCCCTCTCCCGCCACTGCCGCTGCCTCGGCTCGCCGCTGCCGGGCGCAGCTCCGGCAGGCCTCACCACGGCCAGGCCCGGGTCAGCCTCGCCCGTTAGCCCACGCCCGCAACCGGCTTGAGCCACTGATGAACGGGACCCACACCCCTGTTAAAACGACAATTAGAAATAAAAATAAAAGATTATAAATATATATATAACCATTAATTAATTAACTTTGCTTAATTAACTTAAAATAACTACTAATTAGCTAACTAAAACTGTTAATTAGTAAATCAGTGAATGATAGGGGGCCCCACCCCCCTTTTGACCAGTCAAACATTGACTGGTCAACTCGGACCCCCTGGACCCACTGTCAGCCCCTTAGTGTATTTTTGTGTGCACTATGCTGGGTGCACTTAGCTTTTTATCCATTTATTTTCGAATTAAATAAAATGCAGAAATTCTTTAAATATTTGGAAAATCATATAAATTAATTCGTAACTCGGATGAAAATACTTTGTACATGAACAGAACGACGAGACGAATCCGAATACGCAGCCCGTTGGTCCGCCACGCGTCCCTAGCATAGTGAACCTGGAACATTTCACCTCCGGTTCATCTGTCCGAAAACGTGAAACACCGGGGATACTTTCCCGGATGTTTCCCCTTTCGCCGGTATCACCTATCCCTACGTTAGGTCACCCCTAGCACAACGTATCGCCGCGTCTTGCTTTGTGTTACATTTGATTGCTCTGTTATTTATTGTATTCCCCCTCCGTTACTTCTTTCCGATAGACTCCGAGACCGCTGCCGATGTTCGTGTGTTCGACTACATCGAAGACGACCCCTCCTACTTGCCAGAACAACCAGGCAAGCCCCCCCCCCCTTGATCACCAGATATCGCCTATTCCTTCTCTATACTGCTTGCATTAGAGTAGTGTAGCATGTTACTGCTTTCGGTTAATCCTATACTGATGCATAGCCTGTCATTGTTGCTACAGTTGTTACCCTTACCTGCTATCCTACTACTTAGTATAGGATGCTAGTGTTCCATCAGTGGCCCTATACTCTTGTCCGTCTGCCATGCTATACTACTGGGCCGTGATCACTTCAGGAGGTGATCACGGGTATATACTATATACTTTATATACATGACACATGTGGTGACTAAAGTCGGGTCGGCTCATTGAGTACCCGCAAGTGATTCTGGTGAGGGGGCTGAAAGGACAGGTGGCTCCATCCCGGTAGAGGTGGGCCTGGGTTCCTGACGGCCCCCGACTGTTACTTTGTGGCGGAGCGACAGGGCAGGTTGAGACCACCTAGGAGAGAGGTGGGCCTGGCCCTGGTCGGCGTTCGCGGATACTTAACATGCTTAACGAGATCTTGCTATTTGATCTGAGTCTGGCCATTTGGTCTATACGCACTAACCAACTACGAGGGAACAGTTATGGGCACTCGACGTCGTGGTATCAGCCGAAGCCTTCGTGACGTCAGCGACTGAGTGGCGCGCGCCGGATTGGACTGGAATTCCACTAGGCTAGGTCTGCTTCCGGCCGCGTTCGCAACGTGCAGGTGTGCAATGGGCGATGGGCCCAGACCCCTGCGCCATAGGATTTAGACCGGCGTGCTGACCTCTCTGTTGTGCCTAGGTGGGGCTGCGACGTGTTGATCTTACGAGGCCGGGCATGACCCAGAAAAGTGTGTCCGGCCAAATGGGATCGAGCGTGTTGGGTTATGTGGTGCACCCCTGCAGGGAAGTTTATCTATTCGAATAGCCGTGTCCCTCGGTAAAAGGATGACCCGGAGTTGTACCTTGACCTTATGACAACTAGAACTGGATACTTAATAAAACACACCCTTCCAAGTGCCAGATATAACCCGGTGATCGCTCTCTAACAGGGCGACGAGGAGGGGATCGCCGGGTAGGATTATGCTATACGATGCTACTTGGAGGACTTCAATCTACTCTCTTCTACATGCTGCAAGATGGAGGCTGCTAGAAGCGTAGTCTTCGACAGGATTAGCTATCCCCCTCTTATTCTGGCATTCTGCAGTTCAGTCCACCGATATGGCCCTTTACACATATACCCATGCATATGTAGTGTAGCTCCTTGCTTGCGAGTACTTTGGATGAGTACTCACGGTTGCTTTTCTCCCTCTTTTCCCCCTTTCCATTATACATGGGTGTCGCAACCAGATGCTGGAGTCCAGGAGCTAGAGATCCCGAGGATGATTCTACATGGAGTTCGGCTTCGAGGAGTAGTTAGGAGGTCCCAGGCAGGAGGCCTTGCCTTTTCGATCCTTGCTACTTTTGTGCTAGCCTTCTTAAGGCAAACTTGTTTAACTTATGTCTGTACTCAGATATTGTTGCTTCCGCTGACTCGTCTATGATCGACCACTTGTATTCGAGCCCTCGAGGCCCCTGGCTTGTATTATGATGCTTGTATGACTTATTTATATTTTAGAGTTGTGTTGTGATATCTTCCCGTGAGTCCCTGATCTTGATCGTACACGTTTGCGTGCATGATTAGTGTACGGTCAAATCGGGAGCGTCACATTCGTGATCCAACCAATCCAAGTACCGAACGTACGGCACCTCCGTGTTCAGCACACGTTCAGCACAATGACGTCCCTCGAGCTCTTGATCCAGTTGAGGCTGAGGGAGAGTTCTGTCAGCACGACGGCATGGCGACGGTGATGATGAAGTTACCGGCGCAGGGCTCCGCCTAAGCATTACGACGATATGACCGAGGTGTGTAACTGTGGAGGGGGGCACCACACACAGCTAAGAGAAGACTTGGTGTGCCCCCTCCCACATATATAAAGGGGGGAAGGAGAGGTGGCCGGCCCAAGGGGGCGCGCCAAGGGGGGGAGTCCTACTTGGACGGCCGGTCCAAGTAGGATTCGGCCCCCTCCTTTCCTTTCCGGAGAAGGGCCGAAGGGGAAAGAGGTGGAGGAGAAGAAGGAAAGGGCCCCCCCAACCCTAGTCCAATTCAGTTTGGGCTTGCGGGGGCGCGCGGCTCCACCTGGCCGCCGCCTCCTCTCTCCACTAGGGCCCATGAAGGCCCATTAACTCCCCGGGGGGGTTCCAGTAACCCCCGGTACTCCAAAACTAATCTGAAACGACCCGAACCATTCCGGTGTCCGAATGTAATCTTCCAGTATATACCTCTCTACCATTTCGAGACTCCTCGTCATATCCGTGATCTCATCCGGGACTCCGAACAAACCTCGGTCATCAAATCACATAACTCATAATACAAATCGTCATCGAACGTTAAGCGTGCGGACCCTACGGGTTCAAGAACTATGTAGAAATGATCGAGACACATCTCCGGTCAATAACCAATAGTGGAACCTGGATGCTCATATTGGCTCCTACATATTCTACGAAGATCTTTATCGGCCAAACCTCATAACAACATACGTTTTTCCCTTTGTCATCGGTATGTTACTTGCCCGAAGTTCGATCGTCGGTATCATCATACCTAGTTCAATCTCATCACCGGGAAGTCTCTTTACTCGTTCCGTAATGCATCATCCCGTAACTAACTCATTAGTCACATTGCTTGCAAGGGTCATAGTGATGTGCATTACCGAGTGGGCCTAGAGATACCTCTCCGATACACGGAGTGAAAAATCCTAATCTCGATCTATGCCAACTCAACAAACACCATTGGAGACACCTGTAGAGCATCTTTATAATCACCCAGTTACGTTGTGATGTTTGATAGCACACAAGGTGTTCCTTCGGTATTCGGGAGTTGCATAATCTCATAGTCAGAGGGACATGTATAAGTCATGAAGAAAGCAATAGCAATAAAACTAAACGATCATAATGCTAAGCTAACGGATGGGTCTTGTCCATCACATCATTCTCTAATGATATGATCCCATTCATCAAATGACAACACATGTCTATGGCTAGGAAACTTAACCATCTTTGATTAACAAGCTAGTCAAGTAGAGGCATACTGGGGACATTTTGTTTGTCTATGTATTCACACATGTATTAAGTTTCCGGTTAATACAATTCTAGCATGAATAATAAACATTTATCATGATATAAGGAAATATAAATAACAACTTTATTATTGCCTCTAGGGCATATTTCCTTGAGTATCCCACTTGCACTAGAGTCAATAATCTAGATTACATAGTAATGATTCTAACACCCATGGAGTCTTGGTGTTGATCATGTTTTGCTCGTGAGAGAGGCTTAGTCAACGGGTCTGCAACATTCAGATCCGTATATATCTTGCAAATCTCTATGTCTCCCTCCTTGACTTGGTCGCAGATGGAATTGAAGCGTCTCTTGATGTGCTTGGTTCTCTTGTGAAATCTGGATTCCTTTGCCAAGGCAATTGCACCAGTATTGTCACAAAACATTTTCATTGGACCCGATGCACTAGGTATTACACCTAGATTGGATATGAACTCCTTCATCCAGACTCCTTCATTTGCTGCTTCCGAAGCAGCTATGTACTCCGCTTCACACGTAGATCCCGCCACGGCGCTCTGCTTAGAACTGCACCAACTGATAGCTCCCCATTCAATATAAATATGTATCCGGTTTGTGACTTAGAGTCATCCGGATCAGTGTCAAAGCTTGCATCAAGGTAACCATTTACGACGAGCTCTTTGTCACCTCCATAAACGAGAAACATAGCCTTAGTCCTTTTCAGGTATTTCAGGATGTTCTTGACCGTTGTCCAGTGATCCACTCCTGGATTACTTTGGTACCTCCCTGCTAAACAAATAGCAAGGCACACATCACGTCTGGTACACAACATTGCATACATAATAGAACCTATGGCTTAGGCATAGGGAATGACTTTCATTTTCTCTCTATCTTCTGCAGTGGTCAGGCATTGAGTCTGACTCAATTTCAGACCTTGTAAAAACACAGGCAAGAACCCTTTCTTTGACTGGTCCATTTTGAACTTCTTCAAAACTTTATCAAGGTATGTGCTTTGTGAAAGTCCAATTAAGCATCTTGATCTATCTCTATAGATCTTGATGCCCAATATATAAGCAGCTTCACCGAGGTCTTTCATTGAAAAATTCTTATTCAAGTATCCTTTTATGCTATCCAAAAAATTTGTCTTATTTCCAATCAACAATATGTTATCCACATATAATATTAGCTATGCTACAGAGCTCCCACTCACTTTCTTGTAAATACAGGCTTCTCCAAAAGTCTGTATAAAACCATATGCCTTGATCACACTACCAAAGCGTATATTCCAACTCCGAGAGGCATGCACCAGTCCATAAATGGATCGCTGGAGCTTGCACACTTTGTTAGCACCTTTTGGATCGACAAAACCTTCTGGTTGCATCATATACAACTCTTCTTTAAGATATCCATTAAAGAATGCAGTTTTGACATCCATTTGCCAAATTTCATAATCATAAAATGCGGCAATTGCTAACATGATTCAGACTGACTTAAGCATCACTAAGGGTGAGAAGTCTCATCGTAGTCAACTCCTTGAACTTGTCGAAACCTTTCGCAACAAGTCAAGCTTTGTAGTCAGTAACATTATCGTCAACGTCACTCTTCTTCTTGAAGATCCATTTATTTTCTATGGCTTGCTGATCATCCGGCAAGTCAACCAAAGTCCATACTTTGTTCTCATACATGGATCCCATCTTAGATTTCATGGCCTCAAGCCATTTTGTGGAGTCTGGGCTCATCATCGCTTCCTCATAATTCATAGGTTCGTCATGGTCAAGTAACATGACTTCCAGAACAGGATTACCGTACCACTCTGGTGCGGATATTACTCTGGTTGACCTACGAGGTTTAGTAGTAACTTGATCCGAAGTTTCATGATCATCATCATTAGCTTCCTCGCTGATTGGTGTAGGAATCACTGGAACTGATTTCTGTGATGTACTACTTTCCAATTCTGGAGCAGGTACAATTACCTCATCAAGTTCTACTTTCCTCCCACTCACTTCTTTCGAGAGAAACTCCTTCTCTAGAAAGGATCCATTCTTAGCAACGAATATCTTGCCTTCGGATCTATGATAGAAGGTGTACCCAACAGTTTCCTTTGGGTATCCTATGAAGACACATTTCTCCGATCTGGGTTCGACCTTATCAGGTTGAAGCTTTTTCACATAAGCATCGCAGCCCCAAACTTTAAGAAACGACAACTTGGGTTTCTTGCCAAACCACAGTTCATATGGCGTCGTCTCAACGGATTTAGATGGTGCCCTATTTAACGTGAATGCAGCTGTCTCTAAAGCATAACCCCAAAACTATAGCGGTAAATCAGTAAGAGACATCATAGATCACACCATATCTAATAAAGTACGATTCGATGTTCAGACACACCATTACGCTGAGGTGTTCCAGGTGGCGTGAGTTGCGAAACTATTCCACATTGTTTCAAATGAAGACCAAACTCATAACTCAAATATTCACCTCCACGATCAGATCGCAGAAATTTTATTTTCTTGTTACGATGATTTTCCACTTCACTCTGAAATTCTTTGAATTTTTCAAATGTTTCAGACTTATGTTTCATCAAGTAGATATACCCATATCTGCTCAAATCATCTGTGAAGGTCAGAAAATAACGGTACCCGTCGCGAGCCTCAACACTCATCGGACCGCATACATCAGTATGTATTATTTCCAACAAGTCAGTTGCTCGCTCCATTGTTCCGGAGAACGGAGTCTTAGTCATCTTGCCCATCTGCATGGAGTTTCTTCATGCGCTTTACACCAATATGACCTAAACGACAGTGCCACAAATAAGTTGCACCATCATTATTAACCTTGCATCTTTTGGCTTCAATATACTATCAAGATTCAACAAAAATAGACCACTCATCAAGGGTGCATGACCATAAAAGATATTACTCATATAAATAGAACAACCATTATTCTCTGATTTAAATGAATAATCGTCTCGCATCAAACAAGATCCAGATATAATGTTCATGCTTAACGCTGGCACCAAGTAACAATTATTCAGGTCTAAAACTAATCCCGACGGTAGATGTAGAGGTAGCGTGCTGACCGCGATCACATCGACTTTGGAACCATTTCCCACGCGCATCGTCACCTCGTCCTTAGCCAATCTTCGTTTAATCCGTTGCCCATGTTTCGAGTTGCAAATATGAGCAACAGAACCAGTATCAAATACCCAGGCGCTACTACGAGCATTAGTAAGGTACACATCAATAACATGTATATCAAATATACCTTTCACTTTGCCATCCTTCTTATCCGCCAAATACTTGGAGCAATTCTGCTTCCAGTGACCAGTCCCTTTGCAGTAGAAGCACTCAGTCTCAGGCTTAGGTCCAGACTTGGGCTTCTTCACTTGAGCAGCAACTTGCTTCCGTTCTTGTTGAATTTCCCCTTCTTCCCTTTGCCCTTCTTCTTGAAACTAGTGGTCTTGTAAACCATCAACACTTGATGCTCCTTCTTAATTTCTACCTCCGCAGCCTTTAGCATCGCGAAGAGCTCCGGAATTGTCTTATCCATCCCTTGCATATTATAGTTCATCACGAAGCTTTCGTAGCTTGGTGGCAGTGATTGAAGAACTCTGTCAATGACACTATCATCAGGAAGATTAATTCCCAATTGAGTCAAGTGGTTGTGGTACCCAGACATTCTGAATATATGTTCACTGACAGAACTATTCTCCTCCATCTTGCAGCTATAGAACTTATTGGAGACTTCATATCTCTCAATTCGGGCATTTGCTTAAAATATTAACTTCAACTCCTGGAACATCTCATATGCTCCATGACGTTCAAAACGTCGTTGAAGTCCCGATGCTAAGCTGTAAAGCATGACACACTGAACTATCGAGTAGTCATCAGCTTTGCTCTGCCAGACGTTCATAACGTCCGAAGATGCTCCTGCAGCGGGTCTTGCACCAAGCGGTGCTTCCAGGACGTAATTCTTCTGTGCAGCAATGAGGATAATCCTCAAGTTATGGACCCAGTCCTTGTAGTTGCTACCATCATCTTTCAACTTAGCTTTCTCTAGGAACGCATTAAAATTCAAGGGAACGGCAGCACGGGCCATTGATCTACAACAATATAGACATGCAAAATACTATCAGGCACTAAGTCCATGATAAATTAAAGTTCAATTAATCATATTACTTAAGAACTCCTACTTAGATAGACATCCCTCTAGTCATCTAAATGATCACGTGATCCATATCAACTAAACCATGTCCGACCATCACGTGGGATGGAGTAGCTTTCAATGGTGAACATCACTATGTTGATCATATCTACTATATGATTCACGTTCGACCTTTCGGTCTCAGTGTTCCGAAGCCATATCTGCATATACTAGGCTAGTCAAGTTTAACCCGAGTATTATGCGTGTGCAAAACTGGCTTGCACCCGTTGTATGTGAACGTAGAGCTTATCACACCCGATCATCACGTGGTGTCTCGGCACGACGAACTGTAGCGACGGTGCATACTCAGGGAGAACACTTGTACCTTGAAATTTAGTGAGGGATCATCTTATAATGCTACCGCCGTACTAAGCAAAATAAGATGCATAAAGGATAAACAGCACATGCAATCCAAATAAGTGATATGATATGGCCATCATCATCTTGTGCCTTTGATCTCCATCTCCAAAGCACCGTCATGATCACCATCATCACCGGCTTGACACCTTGATCTCCATTGTAGCATCATTGTCGTCTCGCCCACTATTGCTTCTACGACTATCGCTACCGCTTAGTGATAAAGTAAAGCAATTACATGGCGATTGCATTTCATACAATAAAGCGACAACCATATGGCTCCTGCCAGTTGCCGATAACTGTTACAAAACATGATCATCTCATACAACAATTTATATATCATCACGTCTTGACCATATCACATCACAACAAGCGCTGCAAAAACAAGTTAGACGTCCTTTACTTTGTTGTTGCAAGTTTTACGTGGCTGCTACGGGCTTCTAGCATGAACCGTTCTTACCTACGCATCAAAACCACAACAATTTTTCGTCAAGTGTGCTGTTTTAACCTTCAACAAGGACCGGGCGTAGTTAAACTTGATTCAACTAAATTTGGAGAAACAGACACCCGCTAGCCACCTGTGTGCGAAGCACGTCGGTAGAACCAGTCTCATGAACGCGGTCATGTAATGTCGGTCCGGGCCGCTTCATCCAACAATACCGCCGAATCAAAGTAAGACGTTGCTGGTAAGCAGTATGACTATTATCACCCACAACTCATTGTGTTCTACTTGTGCATATAACATCTACGCATAGACGTGGCTCTGATGCCACTGTTGGGGAACACAGTATTTCAAAAGATTTACCTACGATCACACAAGATCTATCTAGGAGATGCATAGCAACGAGCAGGGAGAGTGTGTCCACGTACCCTTGTAGACCGAAAGCGGAAGCGTTTAGTAACGCGGTTGATGTACTCGAATGTCTTCGCGATCCAACCGATCCAAGCACCGAACGTACGGCACCTCCGCGTTCAGCACATGTTCAGACGTCTCTCGAGCTCTTAATCCAGTTGAGGCCGAGGGAGAGTTCCGTCAGCACGACGGTATGGTGACGGTGATGATGATGTTACCGGCGTAGGGCTTCGCCTAAGCACTACGACGATATGACCGAGGTGTGTAACTATGGAGGGGGCACCGCACACGGCTAAGAGAAGACTTGGTGTGCCTTTGGGGTGCCCCCCTCCCACGTATATAAAGGGGGAGGAGAGGTGGCCGGCCCAAGGGGGGGCGCGCCAGGTGTGGGGAGTCCTACTAGGACTCCCTAGTCCAAGTAGGATTCCCCTCTCCTTTTTCCTTTTTCGGAATAGCAAAGAGGGAAATAGAGGAGGAGTAGGAGAGGGAAAGGGGGGGCACTGCCCCCACCCCTTGTCCAATTCAAATTGGCAAGCGGGGGCGCGCGCCGCCTCCCTGGCCGGCCCTCTCTCCTCCACTAAGGCCCATGTGTGGCCCATTAACTTCCCGGGGGGTTCCGGTAACCCCCGGTACTCCGAAACTCATCTGAAACGACCCGAACCATTCCGGTGTCCGAATGTAACCTTCCAATATATTAATCTTTACCTAACAAACATTTCGAGACTCCTCGTCATGTCCGTAATCTCATCCGGGATTCCGAACAAACTTCGGTCATCAAATCACATAACTCATAATACAAATCGTCATCGTAATGTTAAGCGTGCGGACCCTACGGGTTCGAGAACTATGTAGACATGACTGAGACACATCTCCGGTCAATAACCAATAGCGGAACCTGGATGCTCATATTGGCTCCTACATATTCTATGGAGATCTTTATCGGTCAAACCGCATAACAACATATGTTGTTCCCTTTGTCATCGGTATGCTACTTGCCCGAGATTCGGTCGTCGGTATCATCATACCTAGTTCAATCTCGTTACCGGCAAGTCTCTTTACTCGTTCCGTAATGCATCATCCCGTAACTAACTCATTAGTCACATTGCTTGCAAGGCTCATAGTGATGTGCATTACCGAGAGGGACCAGAGATACCTCTCCGATACACGAAGTGACAAATCCTAATATCGATCTATGCCAACTCAACAAACACCTTCGGAGACACCTGTAGAGCATCTTTATAATCACCCAGTTACGTTGTGACGTTTGATAGCACACAAGGTGTTCCTCGGTATTCGGGAGTTGCATAATCTCATAGTTTGAGGAATATGTATAAGTCATGAAGATAGCAATAGCAGAAAAACTAAACGATTATTATGCTAAGCTAAAGGATGGGTCTTGTCCATCACATCATTCTCTAATGATGTGATCCCGTTCATCAAATGACAACACGTGTCTATGGCTAGAAAACTTAACCATCTTTGATTAACGAGCTAGTCAAGTAGAGGCATACTAGGGACACTCTGTTTGTCTATGTATCCACACATGTACTAAGTTTCCGGTTAATACAATTCTAGCATGAATAATAAACATTTATCATGATATAAGGAAATATAAATAACAACTTTATTATTGCCTCTAGGGCATATTTTCTTCAGATGAGACCTCCTAATCGGCGCCTTCCGCGACTGTTAAGGGTTCTCGCGCTCACGCACAAGCAAATATGGGCAGGCCCATCAGGCGCGCCAGCGAACGCTCACCGAGGGCACACCTATTTTGTTAGGTCCATGGTTGACCAGTCAACTATTCACTTTTAGGGAAAAACGCAAAAAAATCCAAAAATGGCAAAAAAGGAAATAAAGTTCATGGATTTAAAAAAATTCGCAATTTCGAAAAGGTTCATGAATTCAAACAAACTTCGCAATTTGGAAAAAAATACAACTTAGAAAAACGAGGATTTGGAAAAAGTTCATCGATTTTGATTTTTTTTCATGAATTTTGAAAAGGTTTGCAGATTGGAAAACAAATCATTGATTTGGAAACAAGTTCACGCATTTAAAATAGTTTGTGGATTTTGGAAAAAAATCACACATTTGCATAAAGTAGACCAATTTTGAAAACAAAATCACTAGCTTAAAAGAACGTAAATTTGGAAAAGGTTTGTGAATTTGAATGTATTAATGCATTTGAAAAATCATGGGATTGAAAGTTCACAAATTTTAGAAAATCATGATGTCTGAGAAAAGGTTAATGAATTTGAAGAAAGTTTTTGAATTTGAAGAAAGTTAACATGTATTAAAAAAGAAAACAAAAAGGAAAAGGAAAGAAGAAAAATGCCAGAAAAAAAACGCACAACAGGTCCTAAATGGGTCGGTGTTCCGTTGTATTTTGTGCAAAATTTTGACCATAAGTCCGTAAATTTAACTAACAAAATGTTCATGCATGTCACCAAAAAATATTTTATTAAAAACTACTCCCTCCGTTCCTAAATACTTGTCTTTCTAGGCATTTCAAATGACTATCACATACGGATGTATGTAGACATATTTTAGAGTGTAGATTCACTCATTTTACTCCGTATGTAGTCACTTGTTGAAATGCCTAGAAAGACAAGTATTTAGGAACGGAGGGAGTATGTTCAAATACGAATCCAACGATATATTTTTGTTAACATGCATTAACATTTTATTAGTTAAATATTTGATCAAAATTTGACAGAAATTACAAAGGGGACCAATAAACCAGAACGAAGGTAGTACACGGTAACTAGTGCTTAAGGTGTGGAATAGGACCTTAGTATGTAGATGCCGATTGTGTATTCATTTCGTGGTAATATAAAATATATTTGGATAAAGTACATTGATTTTGAAAAAAATTGTAAATTTGGAAAATGTTTGTGAATGTGAATGTATTCATGCATTTGAAAAAAGTTCAATTTTAAAAAAATCACGATGTCTGAGAAAAAGGTTAGTGAATTTGAATCACGAATTTGAAGGAAGTTTTTGAATTTGAAAAAACTTTACGCGTACAAAAAAGGAAAACGAACAAGAATGAAAAAGAAAAAAGAAAGAAAGAAAATCTCCAGAAGAAAACAACTACAGGTCCTCCAATGGGCCGGTCTGCCTGCATCGGCCGCCCGGTTAGTGATATACACTGTAACTGGCGCCTAAGGCGCGGAATAGGATCTGGGTGTGTAGATGCCGATTGTGTATTCATTTCGTGGTAATGTAAAATTCACCCGCCTTCGAAAAAATAAACAAGCAGATTCCTATAACACAAAATGAAACGCCGTTTACGGGGTCGGAGCGCCGTTAAGCGGCGGGGGAAGGAGGCGCATACTGCTATAGCGAGGGGGGTGCGCGGCACGATATGGATACATACATTTATGGCAGCGCCGCGCGGCGGGCATGGCATGGCATGGCGTGGACTGTTGGTGTATGGCATGGCATGGCGTGGATGCAGTCATGTCGAGTGGAGTGGAGTCGAGTCGAGTCGAGTAACACACGGACACACAGCCCTCGACCGACGCCAGCCGTCGCTTTCGACCGTAGTGTTACTACTCCAGCGTGCGCGTCAGGCCCAGCCAGTGACCGCATTCAACCTACCTACTCATTGATTACACATGCATGCATGTATGGCCTCGTCCCTACCAACCTGCATGCTGCGTGCGTAGCCACTGGCGCCGTTGGGTCCCGTCCCGTCCCGAGCGGGAGCGGAGCGGGGACCTTTGTTCGTTTGCGTTTTCTGACTTTCTCTCTCGCTGCATCTGCATGCTTTGACATTTGCCGCGACCAACGGATTCCACGCCAAGCCAACGAGGATGACGCCGATGGAGCTCCATCCATCTTTGCTTTGCTTGCGCAGGGAGTGGATGGAGTTTGACTCGCGGTGCGTACGCCGGCCATCGCCTCACCTGCATATCATATCTACTGCCATAATGCGAGTACAACTGGACAACGGTGCATGCATGCAGTGGCGGAGCGTGAACCAAATGTAAGGAGGGGCCAAAACGAGTGTATGCCATAGAAAAGGCTAGGGTGATCAGACATGCCGGAGGATTCGTAGAGCGATTAGTAGAAATATAATCAAACTGTGTAAAAAAATTCTCCAGCAAGGGGTGGCCAAGGCCCGGTATTGTCCCCACTAAGCTCCGCCACTGCATGCATGCGCAACCACCCCGCGTGTAGGTACGTCATCGATCGGGTCAGTTTTTTGTTGAACGTGATCATCGGTCGCTGCCTTCTCTTTTCAACGGTGCAAGCAAAAGCACCGGATGCCAGGCCCCGACCAACGAGATGTTTTTTTTTCAAAGCAGACCAATGAGAGGTTTTTTTTTTTAGAAATTCTCGCCACATTATTCATCAATAAGAATGTTCATAGGTACACATGATGGATCATGTAGAGAGCCCAACCAGATATGTCTACCTAAGCCTAAGTTGCAGTCAAATTTCGCGAAATTATGAGCTTCGCAATTGTGATTCCTACGCTCATGAACAAAAGAACATGAAGTAAAGCTATTGCTACGATCTATTATTTTTCATGTATTACTGCTGAGTGAGGACCTCCTGTCCCAAAATTTATATCGTTCACCACTCCTAGACAATCCGATGCCACCTTCAGCCTTTGAGCATTCAGATCCTCCGCTAGTGCCAGCGCTTCCCTGCATGCAGAAGTTTCCAGTATTGTCGGATCAGTGATACCTCGAACCACCACAGCCGAAGATCCTAAGTACACCCCCGTGTGGTCTCGGCAGATAGCCGCCACTGCACCACCGTGCCGATTACGAGCTAATGCCCTGGCCCCATCCACGTTCATCTTCATTGCCCCCTCCGGCGGAGGTAACCAGCGTTGTGATAACAGGGGCTTGCATCGTCTCTGGCTTTGCGAGCTGACCCGGTTCATTGATGTATGTGCTCACAAAAGATGAGGTCTGTTGTGGTGACTGAAGTATAACTTTGTGTTATTGCCCGTCCCCTTGCATACGATATAGACCAAAGAGTCACCACCATTGTTGTGAACGTACTGTGATCAAGATTCACGTTCAAATCAAACAGCCAATTCCTCGCTCTTGGTTCCACATGCTCTGCCATTTTTGACACTAACACCTACGAGAGGTTGTTGCCTTTTGCTTCCTCCTGGCTCTGTACCAACAAAATTTCGAGTCACCCAACTCTCGGCCTTTCTCGCCTATCCTTTCTTCTTTACTTTTTTTTTAAAAAAATCTTCTTTACATCGGCCTTTGTCATGTACGTTTACACTCGAGAGCCCAGTTGGTCCAGCCTCTTTTTTTCTTAAAGTATGCCAATGATATATCATATTTTTATAGAAGGCAGAAAATTATATAAAAAACCCTAACGAGGTGCGAACAGCCCAGTTGGTCTAGCCTCTCAAAAGGGCCTTGGAGGATACGCGGGCCTCATACGCGTACACTGATCTTTTTATTCGGGATTCGTACACTGACCTCGAAAACAGTAAACAGCAGCAGGCAGTACACGATGGCAGTACGCCATGTGAACGCAGACCATTTACTTATTACTGTAATCACTGATGTAAAGACTGTTGCCAGCAGCGCGGTCGTGTAGCAGCTAGTCTCTACTCCTAATGTTTTAGTTGGTAGTCTCCGTTCCGGATTTATTTTCGTCCCCATCATTTTCGTATGGGTTTTTTTCGCTGGTTTTTTTTCGTCCTCCCCCGCACTAAGAAAACCTACGCTCGATCCCCTCGACGCACGCTCCTCTCGATCCACCCCTCCCGCTGGGGCCTCTCTCTCTTTCCCTCCTCCCCCGCTCCACCGCCGCCGGCCCATCTCCCGCCCCGCCGCTGCCGCCCCATCTCCCACCCCGCCGCCGCCGCCCCATATCCCGCTCTGCCACCGCCCCTACTGCTCCACCGAACCGACCTCTTCTTCGAGCGTGAGCCGCTCCTCTCCCTGACACCCTCGTACGCACTAGGGTTTCGTGCGCCGCCGCCGCCGGTCCTCTCCAACACCGCGACGGGCTTCACGGCCTACTTCGGCCTCAGGCCTTAATGCTCCCTCTGCTTCTGCGTCGACCGGCTTTTCAGCGAGGAGGACGTACATCAGGCAGCGGGTGACGCGCGGTGACTGCGCAAATTCCTCTGCGGCGGAGATCTCCAGGATGGGTGCTTGTCTTCTCGGAAGAAGGAGATGATGAAGGATGCAGAGAAGGAAGGCAACGTGGTGTGTTCTTGCTGCAAAGTTCTCGTTCATATTTTTCTTGCTGCAAAGTTCTCGTACATATTTTTCTTCTTGGTAGGAAGGCAACGTGGTGTGTTCTTGATGATGATCGAAGAAGATCGTGCTGGCTGTTGTTCAAGGGACGATAGCCAAAGAAGAAGAAGATGATTGCTATGCTCTGCTGGATCAGGATTCTGGAAGACCACGAAGAGGAATAAGACAAGCAGGCACATGTGTACCGTCACGAGCAGCAAAACGAAGAGTAAACCCAAGAATATCAAGGGGGGTTATGTTGGCTGCCGTGGAGGACGAGATGCAAGGGTGCTCGGGCAGCGGCTGCAGCAGCGTGATAGATCAAGTGAGCTAGGTTGTGCCATCTCTGGTCCTCTCTCTTCAAACGGTCGACACCGGGTGCTTACGATCGACGTGACGGCGACGGTGCAAGAGCATGGCGTAGCTGGTCTGAGAGTGGCGATGGACTCACTGCCCGCTGCTACTATATCATCCAAAGTAGTGGCAGGGCGCAGCGGCACGAACGGCTCAGCCTCTGCCTTGTTCATCCCATTACCACGGAGGCGCTTTAATTACTGACACATCTGTTCTTATTATGCTACTGCAGGCGATTTCTCAGCTTTCAACTCGTTCTATTTTACTCGTCATACATGGGGAGAGTTTATACAATGTTAGATGAAGAGTTGGCGGTGCCACGGTGCCAAGGTTTGCTTCTCAAAACTGATAAGATCACATGATGCTTTTATATGCTTATTATTAAATCACAGGCAAATAACCCACTTCAACCTGCGTGATAATTATGCAGTAAACAGAGCTTTTGTGTAAATAAACTACCCAACTTTGTCAAGTGAGTTAATAGAGCAAGTCTTTAATTTGTAATTAGCTGTTGCTCAGATTTGAACTAGCGCTTCATACAGAACAATTTTGAGAGCAACTCCCCGCAAAAAAAAATACATCAACTATAATTGTTGGAATCCTGAAGGTAGTTCCATCGAAGTTTGTGAGTATATTTGCAAACCTCTGTCTACCTATGAATACTATTATCGAGATAGTTTAAACCATGTTGTTGGCCTGCTACAATGCTCAATGGTTTACCCTTGCTCGGATCAATTCTGGTGTGTTTGTAGTGGGAATGTGGGATGATGTATGAAGAGATAAAGAAAATTATGCTCGCGGAATATGAGTATGTAGTAACAGTTCTCTGTTATGGTTCGCGACAATTGTTCTGGTACATCTCATTGGTAGTTTATATGTAATGCAATGCCGTTTTATAATTATCATGCTAAAAAATAATGTTACATTAGACATTTCAACATAAATGAGTTGGACAACTGAGCCCACAATATATAACTATGTATATTGGGACACAACGTTTTGCCTCTGTGTCCAGATGAGCCGGTCATTCGTCAGTTGGAATCCGCACCAAAGAGTTTCTGTGGTGTTGGTGTTCACCAGTAGTCGAGTACATCGAGTATAGAACACCCGTGTATGCTGCAGGTGGTTACGGCGTACAGCGGAACTAACAGAACTATTTTGAATCTCGGTGGCTCTGTATCAGGGTCTTCCTGTACTGATGGTTGAAAGATTTCCATGTGGTATGTGACATGGTACAGATTTTTCGTTTCCTCGTAACTGTGATCAGATAATCATGGATGACGAAAGGCAAACGGATTCCTTGCCTTCCAATTTATCAGTCTTCAGTTACGCTCACGTACCGAGTGAATAGATTGCAATGTTCTGTACTTCTTATTTCTAATTGATTTCATTCTCTAATGGTTGCATTAACTTGCCAAATATTTCATCTGGCGGATGCATGGGAGGGGATATGCATCTGCGGCTGTGCGTCTATGGTGGCAGTGGAACAGTCCTCACTGTAAGTGATCTTAGATAGGGATGAGGTTAGCAACGAGGGCGAAAGATGATGAGGCTCCAGCATCTACTTTGTGAAGTTCTTCTAATTTCGAATGTTATAGACAGCTAGAAAGGCAGCCCATTGTACAAGTTGTCTATATCGATATCTAGAGATGATATGGAGAGCCGCTATAGATAGATACTATCTAGACTATTGTACTTTCCCTTATTGCTGCAGGTCGAAGGCGTCGTGGTGGCGCATTGGAGCTGGAGGAGGCGGCGGGCCAGCGCTGTTTGTGCTCAAGACGTACGAGATGGTGGACAGCCCATCGACGGAAGCAGCGGTCTGGTGGAGTGACGCGTTGGACACGACCTTCGTGGTCTGGTGCTCGCTGGAGTTTGCATCTTCAAGCACATAAATTTCTCCAGTTTCATCCATGAGCTCCCCCACCCCCTCTCTTACTGAATCCCTACGCACCCCAAGCAATCTCGGTCAAGTTTGTGCGGATTTGGGGTTTAAGATCTGTGCATGTGCGGGGAATTTATTAGGAGTTGGGCTGGGTTTTATTTGTCAGATTTACTGAAGAATTTGCCATTAGATTTTGATCTTGGGTGGGGGCGAGGGTCCTCAAATGTCTACACTGTTGTGGTGAAATGCTACTCCATTTTTACTAAAAATCATTTAGGATGCTGATTTTCTTAGTTGGTCTTGATTGCAGTTAAGTGCCAAAAATCAGGACTCGGTATGGTGCCAAAATATGTTCATAATTTTGTGCGCTGGGCTGGTGGGATGCTATGTGAATCACTACATTCTTACTCCTTTGGTTCGCCGGAGGTTCGGATTGCATTGACAAGGGCCTGATTTTGTTCTCATGGTTTGCTAGGTTTAGGTTGAAGTTTTATATTCATGATTGATCCGGATGTTTGGGGTGAAACTTGGTTCAGCTGCTATTGAGATTACGTGTTGTGTTTATATTTGACCGTGTCTAAAATATTACGTTTTTTGTGTGCAATGGAGTCCTTATGTTTGGATTAAAATGTTTTAGCTGCATTCTAAACCTAATATCTTGATTCAGAAATGTCCGTTTACTAAAAGAATTAACTGTTCGTTAAGTTCTCTGAAAATTAAGTCAAGATTTAGCTGGTATTTTAACAAAGCCAAAGTTTCCACTGTTATGCTTTGCTGAAGTAAAGGCATCATTAAAAAATTGTAATTGTAGATGTTGGCCAATTTAACTCTAACCCGACACATCTGTATGAACAGAACACCTGAGATAACCTTACATCTGTTTTCCTTTACTAAATAAAGGCATATGCAGATATGTCCGAGTATTTCAAGATTTCAGCTGCTTTTGATAGGTCTTCCATTCAGAAGAATCAAATGGTTTGTTAATGCAAGGAGCCACTGTCCATGTGTCGATGGGTTTATATGTGCCTCTCTTTCAACTAGAGAGGAACTAATTATGTGTTCATGGCTAAACGTTCTGAAAATTTCTGCAAATTGTTTAGGTTTGAACAGAGATTCAAAATACATTTATGCAAGCTTCCATGTTTTTCAGAGATTTGTTTTAGTAAGCATGACCTTGGCTACCAACCATAGATTGGTTCGAAATTGAAACCACTTGGGTTGAGAACCATTTTTTCCTTTGAAAATAGACTACAAGCCATAGTGCCAATTCTTAAAAGAATGAGCCCAACAAAGAAGAATGGACTGGGCACATGCAGGTCAATAAAAAATGTGCACAGTAGTCTACTAATTAGACAACAACTCAATCCTGCAGAGCCTACCAAGGAAACAAATACTACTGCGTTACACCAAGAGCCTACTTAATGCATACTAATTTTTTCACAGCTTCTCATCTGTTCGATTCACTATTTCGCAGATATTGCAACTACTGCTAGCCGGAGAGAGCTTCTTGATTATGGAACACATTATATTTTTGTAGTAAGGAGAAAAGTCAGTTGCAACAAATAATCATTTGATTTTCTGTTAGTTAACAAGTGAGCTCAGATGTTTTGTTCCATCTTAAGTGGTTGAAAACTTGGAAAGCATTTCCTTTATATATGAGTAACTCTTGTTCTATGCCTTCTCCATCAATATTAACCTTTTTCAGAATATATGTCATGTTTCTAGGCAAAATATTCATTGTCGAAGGCCTCTTCCCGAACAATAAAACTTCGAGTTCTTAGTAGGAGCTAGAGATCTTGTTCACCTCCCCATTTGATCATTCTCTTTATTTGAAACATGGTATGTAGTTGCTTGGGTAGTAAACATGATTTATGGTACAAATTGTCATGCAATGAGCTTCCTCCTAGATGAGGTGGTGAACATGGACCGGGATTGCAGAGATAGTTGGTGAAGAAAGAAATGTTAAGTGGTTTATTTAATAAAAAAGAGTAAACTCAGATGTGCATGAGAAATCAATAGGTATACGCTAACTTGATTAAAGTCGAACAACCAAACTAATGTATGCCCTGTTGTAACGCATGAGCAATTTTATTTTCCAAGTGAAATATTGCTGCTAATTATATATATTGCTTGTGCAGGATGTTTTCATTTTAGAAAGATTTTTTTAATTATACTTGCTGAAGTGCCGTGCAAATGAAGCTAAATATAACTGAAATTTTAAGCGCATCAAATGGATCTTTTTTTTAGTTCTCATCAAATGGATCTTAATTTGTAACATATAATCATTTGAATCATTTCTCTCTGTATACATCGCTGAGTTACATTGAAAGTGAAGTCGATTTCAATTATTTTCGATTGTTGCAGGCTATCTTTTCTATACATAGGAAATTTGATATGGATATAGGTGCAATCAGAAAAAATCTATACCTATATAAATAAATAAAAAGCCCGTGGCAACGCACGGGCATTCTATTAGAATGGTAGTTAATCTGTTACTATTTTCCTTTGTGTTTACTTTGAATGCACTAATAGTGCTCTCTTCAGTTTTATGATCAGCTAGAGTTTACTACAAGGTATTCAAAATGGTGCATCTCAAAAATATGGCACCATTATGTAAGCACCCTTTCTTCCTTGCGCTCTTAACTGCATGCACCATAAATATGGAATGTGCAAGAGGAGCAATCATCATCTAATATTAGAAAATTAGCTATCTTTCCGTTGCATGGTAATAATGCTCTATTGTTTGTATTGCCTAATTCTTTGTTTCCAAAAGGATATATTCTAGAGAAGAGGCAAATTGACTCACCATGCTTGGTACCAATATTCTGAAGGTTGATCCACTTTGTTTATTTCCGTATTCTGCAAGATAAGGCATAGGATAGTGGATTCTCATGTAGGGGTGCCTCAGTTGTCCCCTTACTAACAATTGATAATAACTCGATACCATCAACGTCTCTGCCGGCGTGAGATAAATCTTGCACATGGTACGTATGACCTATTCCTTCGTCTGTCTCTAATTAGTTTTACATACGAAGTATTCACAGTAACATTCTAAATACACTGCCAACTAGATATGTGGTTCTACAAGATTGCATCTTTGGCCTGTCTGGTTGCAATGATCTGTTGGGGAACGTAGTAATTTCAAAAAAAATCTACGCACACGCAAGATCATGGTGATGCATAGCAACGAGAGGGGAGAGTGTTGTCTACATACCCTTGTAGACCGAAAGCGGAAGCGTTAACACAACGCGGTTGATGTAGTCGTATGTCTTCACGATCCGACCGATCAAGTACCGAACGCACGGCACCTCCGAGTTCAGCACAAGTTCAGCTCGATGACGTCCCTCGAACTCCGATCCAGCCGAGTGTTGAGGGAGAGTTTCGTCAGCACGACGGCGTGGTGACGATGATGATGTTCTACCGACGCAGGGCTTCGCCTAAGCTCCGCAACGATATTATCGAGGTGTAATATGGTGGAGGGGGCACCGCACACGGCTAAAAGATCATAGATCAATTGTGTGTAGAGAGGTGCCCCCTGCCCCCGTATATAAAGGAGCAAGGGGGAGGCCGGCAGCCAAGGGAGGTAGAGGCGCGCCAGGAGGAGTCCTACTCCTACCGGGAGTAGGACTCCCCCCTTTCCATGTTGGACTAGGAGTGGAAGGGGGAAGAGGTGGAGGGGAGGAAGGAAGGGGGGGCGCCGCCCCCCTCTCCTTGTCCTATTCGGACTGGGGGGAAGGGGGGCGCGGCCCTGCCCTAGCCTCCTCTCCTCTCTTCCACCTAGGCCCAATAAGGCCCATTAAGTTACCGGGGGGTTCCGGTAACCTCCCGGTACTCCGGAAAAATCCCGATTTCACCCGGAACACTTCCGATGTCCAAACATAGGCTTCCAATATATCAATCTTTATGTCTCGACCATTTCGAGACTCCTCGTCATGTTCGTGATCACATCCGGGACTCCGAACAACCTTCGGTACATCAAAACATATAAACTCATAATATAACTGTCATCGTAACGTTAAGCGTGCGGACCCTACGGGTTCGAGAACTATGTAGACATGACCGAGACACCTCTCCGGTCAATAACCAATAGCGGAACCTGGATGCTCATATTGGCTCCCACATATTCTACGAAGATCTTTATCGGTCAGACCGCATAACAACATACGTTGTTCCCTTTGTCATCGGTATGTTACTTGCCCGAGATTCGATCGTCGGTATCTCAATACCTAGTTCAATCTCGTTACCGGAAAGTCTCTTTACTCGTTCCGTAATACATCATCCCGCAACTAACTCATTAGTTACAATGCTTGCAAGGCTTATAGTGATGTGCATTACTGAGTGGGCCTAGAGATACCTCTCCGACAATCAGAGTGACAAATCCTAATCTCAAAATACGCCAACCCAACAAGTACCTTTGGAGACACCTGTAGAGCACCTTTATAATCACCCAGTTACGTTGTGACGTTTGGTAGCACACAAAGTGTTCCTCCGGTAAACGGGAGTTGCATAATCTCATAGTCATAGAAACATGTATAAGTCATGAAGAAAGCAATAGCAACATACTAAACGATCGAGTGCTAAGCTAACGGAATGGGTCAAGTCAATCACATCATTCTCCTAATGATGTGATCCCGTTAATCAAATGACAACTCATGTCTATGGCTAGGAAACATAACCATCTTTGATCAACGAGCTAGTTAAGTAGAGGCATACTAGTGACACTCTGTTTGTCTATGTATTCACACATGTATTATGTTTCCGGTTAATACAATTCTAGCATGAATAATAAACATTTATCATGATATAAGGAAATAAATAATAACTTTATTATTGCCTCTAGGGCATATTTCCTTCATGATCGACATATGATACTACGGGTCTGGGCCTGATGGATGAAGCTCGACCTTTGGCAAGGCCAACTCGAAACCTAGCCCAGCCTGAGGTATGCCCAGACGTAGGATATACCAAACATGTGTAGAATAAGTGATTTCTCTTCCGCGGGTGGCTGCTAGGCCTCTTGGTATTTGTGTGTTTATCACTTGGTAACTATCGCCCACCTTCAGGTTATGACTAATTCAAATTTATGTTGGTTGCATTAACAAAAGGGAAGTGACTACCATTTTGAGTCTGGTCGATGACGTGACCTTTGTTTGCTTATTCCATTCTTAATTCATTTTTGAAGCCGAGCTTGTTGCCTCTTGAAAATAAGACGGGTCGCTACTTTTCATCTAATTTGGTGAGAAGATCAATCTTACATGATTATTGATTTCAAAACATGTCGTTGCTGAGCTTTACCCATAATTTAATAAATCATATAGCACTAATCGTCATTATATTGTTGATTTGTCAGAGGTTGAATGGCTATTCTGTTTCGTCTAGAAGCTTTGTTGCCTTGATAGTTTCATCCGTTTGCATCATTTTTGTTATGACACTAATCAATGAACTCTTAACTGTTTGTGTGGAAAAGAGGACTTCAGGGCCTGCTAAGCACGACGGGAGGACTGCAATTGATAGAAACAAGAGACAACATGGTTGGTTAGCTTGAACCAGAGCTTGCTTGAAGCATATGCACATCCGGGTGTGATGTGGATTGAGTAAGCACATAAAGTTGTGATGCTAATGCATACCAAGTCGAGAGCCATATCACTTGGTTGCCGTGCTAGGAATATGCTATGCATACGTCATTCATGTAATGATCTTCTATTTATGTTTCTTACGCCATTAATCTTAGGCTAAAGTGTAGTTTATTAGAGCAGTATTTGAATGAAACAAATACCGAGACAGAATGTGGAAGGTACAAATGAGTTCTCTTGCGTTTTCTCGAAAATGTGGAAGGTTTGAAGATTTTTTATATAATTCTTTGAGAACAGAGAAGTAACCCATGTTATTTTCGAAATGGAGTTTTCAGAATTTGATTGCAACTATATGTTTTTTGACACATGTTAAGTGCATTGTTATATTTTGGTAACACACAGGCTCAATTTTGTACTTGTGTGCATTCCACTTAAATTCACATATGTTGATTTTTTGGAAATACACACGTTGATTGAGATGTGCGTGCACGTGTACCCTTACTAACGATGCGCTGGAAGGAGCGGCATGACTTGGAACGGAAGAAGTTCAGGGAGTTGTCGGAGACTCAATATGGTTCATTATTGATACATCAAAGATTTTAAAGAGTACTATATTATGTACCAAATATACTGTTACACATATGAAGAATCATGACACTATTTAAAAGAATACTATATTAATTTATATTTTTGAATCATGACACTATTTAAAAGAACACTATATTAATTTGTATTTTTCAGTGTTGAGGAAATCGTTAACTCGTAGTCTGTTGAGTTACGGTTGTCTGGGCGAAATAATTTTCCTACTTTAGAAAATATGGCAAATAGCGTTTCATTAGAGATGACTTTGTAGCAAATTGCATGAATGAGCTATTCATATTTTTTTCATCAAGTCATAATTTTTTTTGTTTAGGTTAGAAGGGTAAATACGTTGTTTATGGACATCATATTTTTGTTTCATGGTAATGCATGACATTTCAACTCTATGTTACAATGTGGTAATAGATCAGGAGACATCAGATTACATTTCTTGGCTCCGGGGGTGCATGCCTCCTCCCTCTTGATGGCGGCGGTGGATCGACACGAACACGGGGTGTGAAGGAGAGTGGGCGCCATGGCAAAGGTGAGGTGGGAGTCATCCGGTTTTAAAGTAGAGGGCTCCAGTGATGATGGATTGTTGGTTGTAGTGATTTGATATTTTAATGACTATTCATATCAATGATTATGCTTGGCCCCATGAGAAACACACAAAGAAGAAACGATTGTGAGATAGGGAGGGGAATAGAAAGATAACGAGGAGATGCATTTATCTACCACATCACAAGCATGCAATATCATCACATGTCAATTGTCTATGACTCCCATATCATATAAATAGAAATCCAATATTTTTGTTTCTTGTGAAGTTGGTTCACTTTATTCCCTTCCTGTTAGAGTTGATGCTTGAGATCTAGGGCCTAAACAATTTGTGACCATAGACTGCTCAGAGTTGTCCTATTTGATCTTCAAGTGCAACCCTTCCTTTGTTCTATTGCATCTGTGAGCCATATTAGCATACATTTCTAATCAACAATGGACTACCGGATTTACTTCATGTCAGTTGTTACTATCTCTTAGAAATTCTTTATGCATTCATCATATAAGCAATTAAATTCACTATCAGCGAACTTCACTGCAAGTTTGCTGCACAATTTTTATTTCATAGATACACGTGAGATTATTATTTTTCTTTATGTTTGTTGAATACATGAATAATTCATTTGAGAACAGAGACAAAACATGACAAGAAAGGGGAAGAACTAACCTACATGGAGCTTGGTCAAGGTCGCCGCTCATGTTTGATGGCATTGTTTCTGGTTCCACCGACGTTGTCGATGCCTGTTACCTATGGCCCCGTTGCTGCTTTCCTCGGTCGGGCGTGGTCCACCAGCCACTGCGTGCAGACAATAGAATTTAGGCCAGCAATTGTCGCTGATTTACGCTACAGATCGACCCATAGACGGGGAAAGGAAGCGATGGCTGGTGGGGAGAGGAGCCGGGGGACGTGTTGTGGCGGGACAAGAGGCGCAGTGGCAGGGAGAGAAGGTGAAGACTACGCCATGTGAGTTGCTGAAGATGTGCCTTATGCGGTGGGGATAAGGGATGTGTGATGTGCTTGTGTGGTGAGAGGCGAGGAGTGGCTTTTCCCTTTTGTGGGAGGCTGTTCATATTTGTCTATTCTATTTTTATATTCAAGATACATACAATTATTTATCATCATTATAATCGAGATAATAAATATATTATTTATTCTAGTAATGTGTTGAGTTATTTTGTTTTTGATTTTAATATGCTCTCATGGAATGGTAAAAAATTGGTTCATCCAATTTACAAGTTGAGTACTCTATGTTTGCACGTTCTTACATTTTCATGTGAAGTCTTCATGCTAACTGTATGAAGTACTCATGCAGGATGGTTACAAGTCAACAAAGATTTCTTTTACCATAATTGCTCAAGTACTGTGTGAAGGAAGCTGAAGACAATATTCCTGATATTTTAGGAGATGCAAGTGAAGTGGAATAATGAAAATACATTGCATCAAGTACATTTTTCGATTGTTGCTGTAATTTTTCCTATACATGTGAAATTAGAAATGCATTATGCTTATATATGCAATCAGAAAAAAATTTAAAAGGCCCGTGGCAACGCACGGGCATCGTATTAGTGTGCGTAGTACTGCAGCCGAGATCGATCCATGTATGAAACGACAAAGACCGACAATCATAGTACAGCTAGTAGTGTCATATATTTATCATCAAATAAGCTTACTACTCCAGTGATTAAGTAGCACTGCAAATTAAGGAGTGCTAGTAGTGTAGATTGCTAGCTGGCATACTAGTACAAATCAAGCACAAACACTTTCCTGGATGGAGCGCCCGTGCCTGATCTATGAGGGAAGGTGCTACTAGTGGCACAAAGTGAAATATTCAGTGGCACCCATTCTTCTTCCTTGTCAGCAAGTCAACCAAGGTGATCCTGGGTGGAGCGCCCGTGCCCGATCTCTTCCTGATCGTCGTCGTCTTCCACAGCCTGTCCCCGCCGTACTCTCTCACGGTGCTGCTCCTCGTCTCAGATGCCACATTGTAGAACTGCAGGCATACGAATGAAGTTCTTATTTTTGATTGATTGATACAGGTAGGCTAACCTTCAAAATCGTTCGACGCTACGTAGTACACTGCCGCGCAGGAGGCTGCGTACTATGCACATTATGAAGTGGCGATCAAGCAAAGTATCCTTCATGATGGACAGGTCAAGTCTTAAATTTTACACGGCTTTCGTCAGATGTTTTTAGTTACCTCGCACACGCCGTGTAGGAGCAGCCTCTGGAACGGGTCCTGGACATCCAGCGCAAGCAAGTCCTTGTCGCCCCTCGTGTCTTGGATGAAGGCCCTCACTCGTTCCTGCAAAATTGAATCCGAGACACTTTAATGTTAACTAGTATACTAAACAACCTCCCTGAAAAAAAAACCCTACACTAAACAACCATGGAATCAACACTGACACCGAAATATGCACATGGCTTCCAGTTGGATAACTACTACTCCCTCCGTCCCCAAAATAAGTGACTCAACTTTATATTAACTTTGTAAGGTTACAAAGTTAGTATAAATTGAGTCACTTATTTTGGGACGGAGGGAGTATAATTTACTCCAATTGGGTAACTAATGCAGTTACTTTGGGTAACATTGCTGAAAGATTTCAGAGTTTTCAAAGGACACTAGCTACATGTGTTGTACTATCTTCCTAAGCATGTTCGCACACAGAGCTGAAAATGCACTGTACGTACTATATATTTGGTTGGGAAAACAGAAAACATAGGAGACACAAGACGGTACACATACTTCGTACATCCGAAGCAGGTCAGGCAGGAAGTTCCTCTTGATAACTTCTCTTGTCTGGCGATCAATACGGTGCCAAGCGTTCAGCGCAATCTCCTCGTCTTCGTCCAAACGACTGTTCTTCCGATCCGCGCATGATTGTCTCATGTGAAATTGCAACAAGTTTGCCTAACACCATTAAAATTTGTCAACTGTAAATGACCCATGAAGATAAGACACACCTCTTAGTATAATTTATCTCTACACGCATGCATTTGGGCCTGGTGTATGTACTGTATTCTACTAGTATACGGTGGCATACCTGAACATCCATGTCGATGGTCCTAAAGACATCCCATGCAGCAGCAGAACTTGTCATGCAGAATGCAGACAGGGGCAGCTCCTCACCTACATAACATGTGGATGCGCATGATCGATTAGAACATACATAGTACTACAACTGAGCTGTGAGGTCCGCTATGGACCAGAATTTATATTTGTTTGACTGACTGATCGATTACCCCACGGTGGCGGAGCGAAGAGGCCTTTGATCTCGTCGGCGCCAAGACGGGGGACCAGCTCCAGCAGCAGGCGGTCGTTGAGCCACCGGCACGATCTCCTGTTGCTAACCTGCACATGTTATATACGGTGCGTTTTGGCATTTGTTAATTAGCAGCAGATTCCTGATACACACGAATTAATCAACTGCAACTGTATGTAATACCACATGAGTAATAACTCCATCGAATTGGCAATTTTGCTCCAATTACGTTCACGCGCCATCGAGTTTTGACATTGTTAACAAGCCATGTGTACCTTGGTGGCGCCAATGTCGTCTTCCAGGGCCTGGATCTTGCTTTCGATCATCGTCTGTCCAGTGAAGGGGGAAGAGCCGAACTGCTCCCTCTCCCTCCGCAGCAGGCCCGCAGTCACCATGGATCCTTGGCACGAACTGTCGCTCTCTCTCGCGCTCTTTTTTCCGGCGAGAAGGAAGGGCTTCGGTGGCCGGAGACGGAGACGGCGGGACAGAGCGGGCGCAGCCAGTAGTGTGGTGCGACCGGGCCCTTATATGCGCACGTTTGGTTTGGTAGATTGAGGGCCACGGAACCGGCACGAAAGCCTACAAGGAGACGTTGATTGAGGACCACGGAAACGGCGCGGATACGTACTGGGCCGCCTATGAATTCATAACAAATCCGAGCCTGTCTCACCAGTAGTCCTGGCCATGGGCAGCCCGGCCCGAACGGCCCGGCCCGAAAAAGCCTGACCCGGCCCAGCCCGACACCGCTCCCGGGCCGGGCTCGGGCCTAGATTTTGAGCCCGAAGACCGGGCCGGGCCGAGCCCGGGCCCATCGTTTTCGCGTTTTTCTGAAGGACGGGCCGGGACGGCCCGAAGCCGGACGGGCTTTTACGTGTTCGGGCTGGGCTCGGGCCCAAAAAACAGGCCCGACGGCCGGGCCGGGCTCAGGCCTGGGTTTTTTGCGTCGGGCTTGGCTAGGCCCGGCCCGAAGCCCGGCCCGGCCCGAGGTATGGCCAGGTATACTCACGAGAGAAGAAGGATGATACCCCTCATCAATCAAAAATAAAAAAAACAGAGAAGGATGATATAACGAAGAAAAATCATGGTGGGCCTTCTTTACGGCAAATCCTTTTTCCTAGTGTAATGCGCGGAATAGTGAGCAAATGCGCACGCCCACATGCACCTAAGCCTGGCCCGGTTAGGAAGTGACAGCGGCGAGGAGAGGGTGTACTAACAGCGCGAAGATGGAGGTGGGGCAAAGCATTAGGACTGAGCCGCCGTTGACGAGACGATCAACCATGAGAAGGCCGGGGTAGAACAGCGGCGAAATTGGTGACTAGCCGCGGCGACGCATGTTGAGGGCGTGGACGTGATGGGGATGGATGCGGGTGTCGGTCACCGACATCAGAGAAGGATGATTAGAGGGGAGGACATGACATTTGTGGACCGTCAAAGGCTGACGCGATGGCAGGGAGGGACGATAAGGTGGAAGGAAGCGACGCTGACCACCGCTGGTGGGAGCAAGTGGTTCGGCCACTGCTAGTAGGCGGGTCATCGAGGTGTTGAAGGAAGGAAGAAGGGAAGGAGGGCGGTGAGGTGGGTAGGAAGAAGAGGCAACATGGATAAAGAAGGGGAGGAAGAAGAGGACAATGGCGAGATCAGCTGGCCCGAGGCATGGGTGCTTCCTCCTATACAGAGTAACTCATTAACACCTACGACTATCTCGTCATCAAGGCTCGCAAACACTTCTTTTAATCGTTGCTTGCTAAAACTTTCATTGTCTAGTGACGGGACTATGCAAAAGAAAGTATGCATAGAGTTTGTTGTGACTTACGCTCAAGTACTATGTATCAATATGCTGTCTCTTTCGAGCTCTTGAGGTCATTAATTGTTCATTACCACATACACACACTCTTCAAGTGAAAGTCAAATAATATTCTCTATAGTGTTACCATTGTGAACGTTAATAAACTCATAGTCGAAATCCGAGCTGAAACTTTAGTGGATCGTTCATTGGTCAGCGGAGTCCTTAGCATAACACCAAGAGAGGTGACGAAATCACATTTATGCACCTAAACGCACATATAGTGACAAGGCCATGACATGAGCAAGAAGTTGAAGCGCCATGTAAAGATGCAAAACAGATTTTGACATAATCTCGATCACCTTTCCACTAGATTTCTCTAGACAACTTATTGAGTCTAACAAAATTAACACTATGGGGTTGAGTATCGCTAATATCATCTGAGGGGTCCTAACCCCGGGGTACGTGACTTAAGGGAGCCCGGCCTCGACCTTGACCAGGGCCCACCAGGCCCAAGGTGTATCGAGAAACCCTAAGAAGGCGAAGGCAATGAGCGTGTTCCCCAAGATATAGGGGGGAGGCCAAACTAATCTGACCTACCCCTAGACCCATGTACGTAAAATTCATGGCAGTTCCGTCCTACGCCTATCTACAGCTAATTATGCTTGGCCCGAACGGTACGATCGTCGTATGGGGAAGCACGGAGAAGGCCTGCAAGGCCGAAGTGACGAACGTGGAGCTCGCTGAGGCCGCCCTGGCCTCCGCCGAGCTCGCCAAGAGAAGAAAGCGGATAGGGCCATTAGAGGCCGAGCTCCCCCAGAAACCGAGGCCTGGGCATGTCTTCCAGTCGCCCAGACAGACCAAAAAGTTCCAGGTTCACCCAGAAGATCCTGACAAAATAGTGATTATCGGCGGAGACCTCTCAGAGAGCCAGGAGGCAGAGCTCCTCGCTTTTCTTCGAGCCAGCTGGAACATATTTGCATGGAAGCCCACCGACATGCCAGGAGTGCCAGCGTAGAAGGCCGAACACTGCCTGAACGTCCACAAGGATGCGAGGCCAGTAAAATAGGCCATACGACGCTTCGCCACAGAAAAGTGAATGGCAATAGGACAAGAGATAGTGCGCCTACTCGTGGCTAAATTCATAAGGGAGGTCGCGCCCCCGGAGTGGCTGGCCAACCCAGTGATGGCACTAAAGAAGAAGAGCACGTGGCGCATGTGTGTGGACTACAACAGCCTCAATAAAGCATGACCCAAAGACCCGTTCCCTCTACCCAAGATCGACTAGATAATCGACTCCATGGCGGGGTGCGAACGCTTATGTTTCCTGGATGCGTACTCCGGATACCACCAAATACAAATGAAGGAGTCCGACCAGGAGATGGCCTCCTTCATCACGCCATATGGACCCTTCTGCTACATCACGATGCCTTCGGCCTAAAAACGCGGGGGCTATGTACCAGCTGACGGTGCAGAAGTGTTTCAACAAATAGATCGGAGTAGATGTGAAGGTCTAGATCAACAACATCATAATAAAATCCAAGCAATGATCAAGCCTCCTCACCGACCTCCAGCAGCAACCTCCGCAATTTCAGCATGAAGTTAAACCCCCACAAATGTTTCTTCGGGGCCCTTGTTGGGTAATTGCTGGGATTCATTGTGTCCCAGGGAGGGATAGAGGCAAAACCGGAGAATATACAAGCAATAGTGGAACTCGAGCCCCCGGAGACAGTATGTGGCGTACAGAAGCTCGCAGGATGCGTGGCGGCGTTGAATAGATTCATCTCACGGTTAGGTGAGAAGGCTTTGCCCCTATATCACCTTCTCAAAAAGGGCGACAATTTCTAATGGAGCGACGAGGCCAAGCAGACATTCATCGACCTCAACACACTACTACAATCAAACCCACTCGTAATCTCCCCGGCCCAATCAGAGCCCATGTTGTTGTACATCAGAGTAACCACCTAAGTGGTCAGCATTGTCATTGCTGTGGAATGAGAGGAGGCTGAAAAGTGCACCGTGTGCAACACCAAGTGTACTACGTGAGCGAGGTACTAACGCCTTGCAATACAAGGTATTCACATGACCAGAAGACAACATATGGAGTTTCATAGCCGCAAGGAAGCTGTGGGACTACTTTCAAGACCACCCAATAACGGTGGTCAACCATGCACCACTCTCCGATATCATCAACAACAAGGACGCCACGGGACACGTGGCAAAATGGGCGATCGAACTTCTGCCGTTCGAGCTCTCCTACAAGCCGTGCACGGAAATCAAATCTGGCCATCGCCGACTTTCTGGTGGAATGGACAGAGGCCTAGCAGGTCCCCAAGAACATCGACCTCGAGTACTAGACTATGTACGTCGATGGGTCGATTACCGTACAAGGACTAGGGGCCAGAGTGGTCCTCGTCTCTCCCAGAGGCAACAAAATGAACTACGTCCTCCAACTCCATTTTTGGGACTCCAACAACGTAGCAGAATATGAAGCCCTTCTGCACGGGCTTCGGATTGCGGCCTCCATGGGCATTCGACGTCTCATCTGCCGCGGCGACTCCGACCTCGTGATCCAGCAGGTCATGAAAACATTCGACACTAAGGACCCAAAGATGGCAGCATATTACGCTGCCGTTTGGGCACTAGAAGGAAAGTTTGATGGACTAGAACTACACCATGTCAAAAGAAGCGACAACATCACGGCGGGTAACCTCGCGCGCGTTGGGTCATCAAGAGAGCCCGTGCCAGACGAGACCTTCCTAGAGATACTGCATAAGCCATCCATCAAGATGCAAGGCCTCGACACAACCACGACAGACCCCGACACCTCAGAAATTGCAGCCCTGAAGGTTACCCCACCATCCTCAGACACATCAGAGGAGGCCGTAATGGTGATCCACACCCAAGACTCGATCCAACCACTGCACGCCTATATGACCAAGAGTGAGCTCCCGCAGGAGAAAAAGGAGGCCCGACACATCGTCTCTCGTTCCAAGGCCTACACAATAATCAACGGCGAGCTATACAAGCGCAGTCAAGTGGGCGTCTTCCAGCGCTGTGTCCCAAAGGAGGAGGGCAAGAAGCTCCTCGAAGAAATACATGCGGGGGCTTGCGACCATCACGCAGCCCCCAGAACAATTGCAGCAAAGGCTTTCCGTCATAACTTCTTCTGGCCTCACGCCATGCGTGACGCCGAGGAAATTGTCTGAAGCTGCGAGGGCCGCCAACACTTTGCCAACAAAGCACACATGCCGGCCTCAACACTGAAGACGATCCCATTGACATGCCCATTCGCGGTGTGGGGGCTAGACATGGTTGGCAAGCTCAGCCTTCGCCAGGAGGCCACAAAATCTTGTTGGCGACAATCGACAAGTTCACCACGTGGATCAAGGCTAAACCGGTGACAAACACGAAGGCCGACACGACAATCAAGCTCGTCTCTGCCTCATTCACCGCTTCGGCGTCCCGCATAACATCATCATGGATAGCGGATCCAACTTCACCGCCTCGGTGTTCAAAGATTTTTGTCACCAAAGACGGATCCATATAGATTATGCGTCTGTGGCACACCCTCAATCCAACGGACAAGTCGAACGAGCTAACATGCTAATCATGCAAGGCCTCAAGCCACGGCTCATCACACCACTCGTTCGGGCAAACGGCAATTGGGTGGAAGAGCTCCCCTCCGTCCTTTGAAGCTTGCGCATAACCCAAAACAAATCCATCGGCTACACGCCCTTCTTCATGGTATACGGGGCGGAGGCGGTGCTCCCATCAAACATTGAATATGACTCGCCACGAGTCCGAGCGTATGACGATGAGGTCGTTGAAGAAAACAGGAAAGACGACGTCATCGAACGCAACAGCATCTACCAACAGTAGTTGCGACAGTATCAAGGCAAAAAGAACTAACGAATTGTGCCCAAATTCGAAGAAATTCTTCCTATGTTGCCCGTTTTGCCCAAACACCACCGTCTCCGCTCTTCTCCCACGCGGTACACATTCCGTTTCCCCTCCTCTCCGCTCCCCCACCTACCCTGCCCAGCAGCACCAGCGACGGCAAACCCACCGATGGACGCAACCGACCGCCGCCTCCGCGCCGTTTCCGCCCACCTCCAGCCCCAAGCAACCGCCGCCCGCCGCACCTCCGATAGCCTCGCCCCCAATCCCACCGCAGGGGAGTACGCCCACGGTACGCACGCATCACAGGCCCTCTCTCTTTCCTCCCCTGCCCGCCGTTGACTCGCTGGGCGGCACTGCCGTACTAGTACCCCGAAGAGAGCGAGCGACAAGGATTTTTTAAAATTTGTTTCAAATATAGCTTACCGATCGTCAGAAACTTACCGCAAATAGTTTCTCCAGTGCTTGGCTACAGCGCTGTCCTCCCCGAGAAGTTGCAGACTGGAAAGTGGAACGTGTACCGGTAGGTTCTTGAGGCAGTATAATGTTATGCTGCATTTTGCCTATGTCGTGACTCATAATTGCGCTTCTAATCTCTGGCAGATCTGCACATTCAGGAACTATAATGTTATTATGTTGCATTTCTGCCTATTTCGTGACTCTTAATTGTGCTTCTAATCTTCTGCAGATCTGCACATTCACCTATAACGCTGATAGATAGATTTTCAGACTACCCAGACATTGGGACGTTGCACGATAACTTTGTGTAAGCATACTCATCTTAATTTCTCTCTTGATAAAATACTTCAGTTATAATAAGATCAATTAAGCCTTTTGTCCCAAACAAGTTGGGGTAGGCTAGATATGAAACCCTTTCACGAGGACTTCCCAGGAGTTCACCCATCCTATTACTACTCTCGCCCAAATGGGTTTCATATCCAAAGGACTGGCTAGTTTTTACGTTCGCTCGCCAAGCCTATCACAACCCTTAGATATGAAACCCTTTCACGAGGACTTCCCAGGAGGTCACCCATCCTAGTACTACTCTCGCTCAAATGGGTTTCATACCCATGGGACTGGCTAGTTTTTACGTTGGCTCGCCAAGCCTATCACAACCCTCCTCCTTTACCTGGGCTTGGGACCGGCTATGCCTAGAAGACATAGGCGAAGTTGACAAAATACTTCAGTTATTTATCAAAAATAAAATAAATATGAATGGTAGCTAGGAGAAACTAGCCAACTGGCTAAATAAAGCAGGAGTGAGGATACGATCCCAGGCTGGCCTGCCCACGGTGCTAGCCGGTAGAACCCTTGGTGTTAATCACTTCAGTTTTTTATCACTGTAGTTCTTTTCTTTGTTTTTGAGAGAATATGTTCTCGTGCATTTCATTAAGTTAGAAAAAAGAGTCTTATGACAGCACAGGGCGACCTAGAGCTCACAGAAAGTGATACAATCCGGAAGTGCCATCGAAGTTATTCTAACGCGCTTGTTTCTATTGAGTAGCAAATCTATGGGTTTGGCACAAACTAATGCATTTTTTTTTGCGGTGAAAAAGGGAGCTTAATTTAGTTACTGATAGGATTACAATCGCTAGCCAGAAGGCTAATCAGAGCATCAGGGGCGTCTGACAACCACAACCTAATGCAAGTTGGGACTCTCTTTTTCTTGGTTTCTTAGTTTTGTTGCCAGAGGAAACTTGCTGCTGTAAAAATCAAGAGCTGCAAAATAATTTGAATATAATACAGAAGCTTTTGTCTGAAGATTTTGTTTAAAACTGGCAAGATGAGTTGGTGCAGCCTAAGTTGTTGATAAGAAAATTAAATGCTCAATGATATGATATTCATAGTCTTACATGTTTTTGAAAACCTTGGGCTGATGGGATGTTTGGCTAAAGTGACCCTCAGTATGGAAAATCAGTGTGCCATGGAAAAAGTTTCTCGCTATTCCTAATGTGTCTATATGGTTGTATTTCATATTATTCCAATCGCAGTACCTTAACAATCTCTCATGTATAGTGTCCTTGCTATCTTTAATTGGACAGGAATGCAGTTGAGACTTTCAGAGACTGTAGATACCTAGGTACAAGGGTCCATTCAGATGGAACAATTGGAGAGTAAGGATCAATTATCTGATGTATGCCTTAGATTTACCTTTTGTAGTGTTTCTTATCTTATCCTAGCTCTTGAGCGAGAAATAACATTACAGCTACAAATGGATGACTTATGGAGAAGCTGGCACAAGCAGGGCTGCAATAGGTTCTGGTCTTATTTGTCATGGAATACCTAAAGTGAGTCATCGGTGTCTGAAAAAGGCACTTGTCCTTTTCTTTCTGTTCAGATAAAGCTGTAGATGTTGATGTCTTGAAATAGCACTTGAATTGCCCTATAGGGAATTTGTTTCAACTTACCTTCGAGTATTCTTTTGATCTGAATCAGGGCGCACGTGTTGGTCTGTATTTTATAAACAGACCTGAGTGGACCATAGTTGACAATGCTTGTTCTGCGTATTCATATGTTTCTGTGCCACTATATGATACTCTTGGTATGTCCACAGCACAGAACGATCATTGTTCTCCCTTTAATCATTTTAGAGACTGATTTTGTTTTTCTTACTGTCTACAGGTCCAGATGCAGTTCAGTTCATTGTGAATCATGCATCAGTAGAGGCTATCTTCTGTGTTCCTGAAACACTAAGAACTGTGAGCTTCAATGATTTATCCAGACCTAGACTATTCCTAGTTTGTACAATACATTAAAACATCACTTATAGCAGAGCACTGAATAACCTGTAACCTTACATTGACACACTGGTAGAAAGTGAGCCTAGCCCACTTGGTTGGGGGAGTGGATGTACAATCCCACTACATGGATTTAAGTCCTCGTGGATGTGAATTTGGGTTCCTATTTATACTGTAGGGGCATCCCTTACAGCTTTCTTTGTCATACTGGTCCTAGCTAGGCTTGCAACTGGCAAGCACACTCCTGGTAAATGGAAACCGAGTCTTCCTTTTAGTGTTGATGTCATCCTACTCGGGGCTTTGTTTATATATATCTCATACACTCACTCTCAGGAGTGCTTCATAGTGTCAAAAGCCCGTATAGTTTATGAATGCATATCAAATGCCGTTAGTTCTGGATCATATCTGCATACATGCATCATTGAAGTGTTGGGTACTGGGGTCTGATCTGGCGACAATTTTTGTGTGTGTGCGATGATCTGGCAATAGGTTTGACTTGGTCTTTAATCCTAATTTAATTCTAGTATGTTATATGAGATGCTAAATCATATTATACACATCAGCTTGCATTTAGCTTTGCACTGTATAATGAGATAGACTCTGATAAAGAAGTACTCAAGTACATATGAATTTAAACTTATTTTGACTTACATTTGTCTGCTCATTTCAGTTGTTAAGCTTTATAACTCAAATGCCTTGTGTGCGCCTTATCGTGGTAAGTGCAGGTCATTTACGATTAAGATATGCAATTTGGAAAACCCATGATTGTTAAAAAACCTTTATTCTTAGTCTTTCCTTAATATTTTCTGTTTAGGTAGTTGGTGGAGTCGATGAGAATATGCCATCTTCACCTGCAGCTGCTGGAATGGAAATCATAACCTACTCCATGCTACACAGACAGGTGGGCTTTCTGAATAATCATTGAGTTTTCCTGTACAAACCTTGTTGGATCCTTTAACACCATACAGGTCACTTTTCATGAATGTTTCCAGTCAACACAATACCATTTAAACTAGTTGGTAAATCATTGTTTATGTGTATGTGGAGTTGAGAAATAGTAATGTTATAGCCATTATTGCCGACATCAATCTGGAATGGGCTTAGTTGGTTTTTTGTGGAATCACTTTGCAGATAGGTACAAAACTGACACATCTTGCTGGTGCTTATGTTAGAATATGCATTAATTTTTTTCCATGATAAAACGCAAAAGCCTTGCATTTTGATGCATTGACAGAAGAAGAGTTAGTACAAACCCAACAATGGGCAACACCCACATATTACAACATAACACCCCTAGCCGCTAGACTCCGTCGCTACCGGTAGCAGGGCGGCCAGCCCCTTTCCACCCCCAACACCCATTGCCTGGCTTCCGACTTGGTCACTCAAACAGGCGAGCCAAGCTCGGCTGGGCGCCGTTGAAGATGATTGTGTTCCAATGCTTCCAGATGCACCAGGTCACCAGCATTATAACAGAGGCAGTGCCCTTCCAGGCTGGGGTGGGGACGGAGCGATAGCTTTGCACTTAGGTTGCCGTTATACATTTCAGATTTTTGACTAGTACCTTATTAAGCCTTGCAGTCAGCACATGATATGAGTTACGGTATTGGGCTCAAGCAGAATGTGCAATTTATATCCTGACTAATCTTGCATGACATAATATGTAAGTGTGCTCAAATACATTGACTCTTTACTTCCATTGTAATACACGTGACCAAATGAGTGTGTACTGCAATCTTGCATGACTACGAAGGGTGGTGGGTCTGTATATTAACTCCGTTCTGGACAAAGTTGTTCATAAGTTGCAACTGTACATACACATTAACATTCACCGATTGTATTTGTTCATGCAGCTTGACATGTTAACTTCATTTAATATAATTTGAAATGCAAAACCTATGTCGTAACCACCATCCATACTTTATTTGCTTTGATTTTGAATAAAGGATATCACCACTTCTAGCTTTATGCTCATCCCTATTACTGGTTCCCCTTTTTATTTATTTATTGACTTCTTTTTATTTTTTTAACTCAGGGACATATGAGTCCCCAACCCTTTCGGCCTCCAAAACCTGAAGATGTTGCCACTATCTGCTACACTAGTGGCACTACTGGCACACCAAAGGTAAAATATTCATTCCTATGATGATTTGTTTGCTCCATTAGTCGGATTCTTGTACCCTTATTTTTCAGATATTTAAAGCTGGAGGCCAATCTTTTTTCTCAGGGAGCTGTTCTTTCTCATGCGAATTTCATTGCAAATGTAGCAGGCCAGGACTTGGGCGTTAAGTTTTACCCCTCGGACGTGTGAGATCTTAAATTTAACTTATAACTGTTGTTTTCCTGTGCAGTTTTCAGTTTATATCAGTTCATACTATTGACAATACCACTCGCCATTCTCCCCAGGTACATCTCATATCTACCTTTGGCACACATCTACGAGAGAACTAACCAAATATGGCTCGTTCATCGCGGTGCTGCCGTTGGGTTCTACCAAGGGGTATGTAGATCTGGACTATTTAGGACAATATGTTTACGAATGGCTTTGTATTATCATTCTAATAACTGCGTGTAGAACAATTTTGATAAGCATTCAATATTAAGTGATAATCAGTTCTTCTATAAGTTATTGCCAGACTTAAGTTGGAAGTGGATTATCAAATTTGCTGTTTCACATTTTAGTTGTTTCTAGTTTAAATAGTTCTACAAAACTTGTTGGTCATTTATTGATTAACTAAATACCATTAATGTCTCCTTTGAAGGATTGTCGTGTTCCAAGATAATATTGTAGTGTGTATACATTGTATGTTGGCTTCTTTTCATCTTTTTGATGAGTATTTTTATTAATTCCAGGATAATTTGAAGCTGATGGATGACCTTAATACTCTGAAACCAACAGTATTTGCGAGTGTTCCCCGGTTATATAACAAAATTTATGCTGCGTAAATATCACTAAACCAGTATTTTTTTTATATTTTTCCTCTTTGGTATCATATGTGATAGTACCCGCCCATATGTTTGGCTTATTTATGCAGAATTACAAATGCTGTGAAGGAGTCTGGTGGGTTGAAAGAACGATTATTTCATGCTGCATATAATGCTAAGAGGCAAGCTATTATTAATGGTAAGGAATTGGTTAAAGATTTTTTTGTTGTCACATATATAAGTAAAAAGCTTAAATATGCGCACTTCAGTCATCCATTATTAGTTTGGACTTAAGAGATCATTAGGGTCAAGTCACACTTTAGTCATCAACTTAGGATTTCCCTTTTCTCTCTATCCAAATTAATTTTCAGAGGGCATATTTATAATGATTGAGTTATGGAGAGGCCTTGGAGACATAGCAATAGTATGGCTAACTAAGCTTTGCAACCTCATTTTTGGTCAAACAAGATGCTCGAAGAATGGAGGCGGAGTATATTTGTACCAATCTTCAAGAACAAGGGGAATATTCAAAGTTGTACTAACTACCGTGGAATTAAGATGATAAGCCATACAATGAAGCTATAAGAGAGAGTCATTGAGCACCGCTGAAGAATGACAAGCGTGACTAAAAATCAGTTTGTTTCATGCCTGGGAGGTCGATTATGGAGGCCATTTTCTTGGTACGACAACTTATGGAGAGATAAGATACCGCGGAATGTCATGTGGTGGGCCTTGGAGAAACACAAAGTCCCAACAAAGTACATTACCCTCATCGAGGACATGTACAATGATGTTGTGACTGTTATGATGCAACTTATCTCTATTACATAGCCCTATATATATATATATATATATATATATATATATATAGACTTGAGGTGCAAGGAAAGTAAACATAGTCTAATAAGGACTCCTAGATCAATACTAATTCTTCCTAACACCCCCCCTCAAATGCAAAGCGTATGCAATAGCATTGCATTTGAAGAAGTGTAACACTAGAAAAAAATGATAATCCAAATCCGCGTCTTGAAAGTGTCGTCGTAGCATGAAGAGTCGTCACAACCTATCGAGTCAAGCCGAAGGGGTAACGAAGAGATGGCACATCAGAGGTATAAAGCATTGCATAAAAAATCATAGCCCACGACAACCAACGGCGAAAGAAGCTCGGCGGCTAAGGCACAATGGGCATAGATCGACAATGAAGAAAGAGTCCAGAAAATCCTATAAGAAACAACAAGGGCAAGTAGGCCACAAAAGTTGTATAGAAAGGATCAGGACCAGAGAAAGGCTGACGGACAAAGGTATGGTGGACTTGCATGGCATAAGAAACACAAAATATCAACGGATTTGGTGGACGCACCGGAAAACAAAGAGAACTAGAAAGAAAAAAACACACACGAGACGTAGATGCAGGAGCCATCGTGTTTGCAAAATAAACTGTAGAGAACCTAGTGCAAGTAATACGTCTGCTCACGAGAAGGACCAACGGTAATTAAGAAAACAACAAACAGAGATGCACGAGTGCTACGTGGTTTAGCAGCAGCCAGCGCAGACAAGCATGCAACAGTAGCAAGCGTAGCAGGAGATAGCAGCAGCATGCAACAGTAGCAAGCGTAGCAGGAGATAGCAGCAGCCACGCACACGGGTGTGCGGGAGCAGAACAGCACCCGCTGCGGCCAAGGGAGCACGCAGCAGCAAGTAGCGCACGTGCGGAGCAGAGGCAACGGCGGCCAAGAGGAGCACACGCGGGCGGCGGGAGAGGCGGAACGGCAACGGCTGCAGCCTCGATCTGGAAGGGGCGCCTGCGAGGGCCACGATCTGGACGTCATGTGTGACGGGATCTGGACCACGGCCTTGGGAGCATGGATCAGGAACCTTCTGGCCTGGGAAACAGCCGACGGATCGAAGACAGCATCCTGGAGGGTGGCACGTCATTGTGCGGGACAGGCAGCGCCCTGACGGCCATGCGGAGACAGCAGCCTGGATGAGCACCGGCAGAGTCGTGGTTGTCCAGCGGTGAGCGTGTAGAGGCCCAAGTTGATGCAGAGGAGTTCCACCGGGGTCGAAGGAGACAACCACGCTAGGTCTTGGAGCGGAAGCAGAGGAAATCTTCATCGAGAAGAGGGGGATCTAGAGAGAATTCACCGGATGAGCACAGGAGACGTGCGGATCGTATAGACCAAAAAAAAATATCGATCGAAGAGCAGGGATGAGTTGCGGTGTTCGGAGGAGACCTAAACCTAGGCTCTAATACCATGTTATGATGCAACTTATCTCTATTACATAGCCCATAGGGCATATATATATTACATAAGACTTGAGGTGCAAGGAAAGTAAACATAGTCTAATAAGGACTCCTAGACCAATACTAATTCTTCCTAAGTGTTTAGACAAGTGATAGCCAATGCAAGCAAAAGTTTGAACTATGGGAGAGGGTCGGACATTACACTCCCAACACGTCTATGCTCCTTTGGAGTTATGATGTGGGCAGCAGAAGTGGGGGTAGGCCGCAATTATTTATTGCGTTTACTGGGTTTTGAACCCTGAACCTCTTGGTTGTAAGTCATATGCACCTCACCAGTTCACCCATCAGCCTGAACTAATGGAAAGGGCTAGACAATCCACATATACACTTCAGCACCCCCTCTCACGTGTGATACGGGAAGTCAACACGTGAATAGACTTGGTATGGCTCAAGAGGCCTATACGTGGACACAAAGGGGGCAACAACAATTTATCATAATTTGTGAAAGCCAGGACTAGAACTCAAGACCTTGGGCCCTGATACCATGTTAAGCTTCATGCACTAGCCAACACAACATGAATTGTGAAAGCCAGGACTTGAACTCAAGACCTTAGGCTCTGATACCATGTTAATCTTCATGCACTGGCCACCGCAACCAAAGTCCGAACTGATGGAAAGGGCTAGGTAATCCGCATATACACTTAAACAATGGCGACACTGACGACTTTCCAACTAAAATAGGACTGCACCAAGGGTCAACTTTGAGTCCTCCTTTTTTCTATGGTGATGGACGAGGTCACAAGGGATATACAAGGAGATATCCCATGTGGTATGCTCTTTGCAGATGATGTGGTGCTAGTTGACGATAGTCGGACGTGGCTTAATAGAAAGTTAGAGCTATGGAGACAGACTTTGAAATCAAAAGGTTTTAGGCTTAGTAGAACTAAACTGAGTACATGAGGTGCAGTTTCAGTACTACTAGGCACGAGGAGGAGGAGGGGTTAGCCTTGATGTGCAAGTGGTACTGGTACCTTAGAAGGACACCTTTCGATATTTGGGGTCAATGCTGCAGAAGGATGGTGATATCGATGAATATGTGAGCCATCAAATCAAAGTTGATGGATGAAGTGGAGCCAAGCTTCTAGCATCCTCTGTGACAACAGAGTGCCACAAAAGCTAAAAGGCGGGTTCTATAGGACGACGATTCAACCTGTGATCTTGTATGGCGCATAATGTTGTCCAACCAAAAGGCGACTTGTCCAACAATTAGGTATAGCAGAGATGCACATGTTGAGATGGATATGTGGTCACACAAGTAAGGATTGGGTCCAGAATGATGATATACGTGATAGAGTTGGGGTAGCACCGCTTGAAGAGAAGGTTGTCCGACATCATCCGATATGGTTTGGGCATATACAACGCAAGCCTCCAGAAGCGCATGTGCATAGCGGACGGATAAAGCGTGCTGATGATGTTAAGAGAGGTCGGGGTGGACCAAATTTGACATAGGAGGAGTTCGTTAAGAAGGATTTTAAGGACTGAAATATCATCAAAGAACTAGCCATGGACGGGGGTGCGTGGAAGTTAGCTATCCACGTGCTAGAACCATGACTTGGTTTCAAGATCTTATAGGTTTCAACTCTAGCCTACCCCAGCTTGTTTGGGACTGAAAGGCTTTGTTGTTCTTGTTATTCTTGTATATGTATACTGATTACGTGATCGTCAAATATAGCTGGCAAGAGAAACATAAACGGTGCAGTCAGCCATTTGGACTCTGATAAGCAAATGATCTTCATGTAGGTCACTATTTGTGAAATGAAATAGGGTTATAGACGCGGGAAACGGAAGCTGGAAGCCTTTATAATGACTTAAGAGTTTCCTATCATAGAGCACGTATTGTTAGTACATTGAAGCTTGAGCTAGTAATCCTCTTGGGTTATTTACACTGAAGCATGTAACTCATACACTGAAACTTGGGCTAGTATCTGAATTACCAAGAAGTTTTCATTGTACTGAAAGATGCATTTTTAGCATTTACTGAACATCATTTGATTCAATCTTATTTACCACCAATACGTATAATGAATGAATATTTTTACTCTTAATGTCATTAGGACGGAATCCATCCCCAGTGTGGGATAAGCTGGTATTTAACAAAATAAAAGCTAGGCTGGGTGGACGAGTAAGGGTTATGTCTTCAGGTGCTTCTCCATTGTCGCCAGATGTAATGGAATTCCTCAGAATGTAAGCTAACTTCATTTGCCCTCCCTTAGTGTGGCATGATGAAGAACCTGGCTTTATTAATCATAACACTTTCTTTTATAGATGCTTTGGTGGTGATATTCTTGAAGGCTACGGAATGACGGAAACATCTTGTGTCATTACTTTAATGGATGTTGGTGATATATCAATTGGTCATGTTGGATCTCCCAATCCTGCTTGTGGTAAGCTCCATTTTTCAGGCGCGGAATCAGATATGCTTGGCTGTAGTTGTGCTTATACAGATGCTAATTGCCCATGAGGCCAACTTAATGCAATAACAGTATACAGAGAAGCCACCCTAAAGTTATGACGCACTTGCATGGATTTGATTATTTTGCAATGATGGTCATATTTTGAAAGCTGACGGTTACTACAAAATAATTGCATCAAAGAAACTTATACCATATAGTCATTATTTTATATTTTATGTTTGGCATTTGTTTTGGAGTTACTTTTAAGTTCTTCAATTTGTTTGATTCTGCATGCTGATTGGATTGAATTAAGTTTGTCTAATTGTTGTGAAAGATATCAAATATTCTTACTCATGTAACAAATGAAGCCGTGTTCCATTTGTTTCGTAATATTTGCACAGCTCACTCACATGCTTTCATAATGCAAACCCTGTTTTCATTTTCAGAGGTTAAACTTGTGGATGTCCCTGAAATGAACTACACATCTGAGGATCAACCATACCCTCGTGGAGAAATATGTGCCCGGGGACCTATAATATTCCAGGGTTACTATAAAGATGAAGTTCAAACGTAACTTGATATCCTACTTCTGTTTACCTTTTGTTAAGTAGGATTTGATAAATGGCTCATGTAATTTGTCAAAGTGATATACGGATGTGTTTTGTAACATGCAGCAGAGAGGTCATTGATGAGGATAGTTGGTTGCATACTGGGGACATAGGTTTGTGGCTGCCTGGAGGGCGCCTAAAGATTATAGACAGGTAAAACTGGAAGACACTCCATATTTCCATGAGGCTTTTATTTTACTTTGAGTGCTGTATCTATTGCATCTTATCTGTCTGTTGTTTCTATACTCTCTGCATGTCTTTCCCCCGGACTCTGATTAGTCTGGCTTCTCTTCCTAAATTACTATTTTTATATCTCCGTACCTCAAGGAAAAAGAACATTTTCAAGTTAGCTCAAGGAGAATACATAGCTCCGGAGAAGATCGAGAATGTTTATGCCAAGTGCAAGTTCATTGCCCAGTGCTTTGTATATGGTAATATCATGATTTTCTATTTGCTGTAACTATTAATGTTGGTCATGCATATTTTGAATATGTTGGTTTGGATGCAGGCGATAGCTTTAATTCTTGCCTAGTTGCCGTTGTAGCAGTTGAGCCAGAGGTGTTGAAGAGTTGGGCTGCATTAGAAGGAATCCAGGTAATATTCGTTGATTGTTGCATACATGCATCACCTTCTCCTAATCTCTTAAGAACACATAATCAGAGTAACCCTAACTAGAAAATACCGATTATTTGGAAGTGTAAACCATCAATATTTTTTTCCCTCGTATGTTCGGATTATGAATACTTTTTCTTTTGCGGTCCAGATTATGAATACTGGAACAGTGAATTATGTATAATTACGAAAATACAGATCCTATTTCCAAAACCAGAGCTATAAATGAGACTCTAGATATTTGTGTTACATGTGTATGCTCTATGCATTATGAGAATACTACAGTTTTTATGATTACCACAGTTTAAATTACTGTGAGCTGTTTTTTTTTCGAGAAAACGCAAAGACTTTGCGTTTCTTTTCATTGAAAAGTGGGGGAACAGGTTACACGCCTCCTAGGAGGTGGTTAGCAGTTTATTTTACAATGATCTTAGTGGACATCCCAGGTGCTAGGGATCACCAATCGGAGGCTTGAAGCCCCGGCCCGAACCCATAAGGCGGCCTCTGCTTTAATTCTCTCTGTTAGCAGGTGCACTGATGGTTGATCCCCTTCGAAGACACATGTGTTTTGTTGTATGCACGGTGATCTGTTTGGCAACCACACAAAACTGCAATATTAATACAGCAGTATTCCCTAAACCACGGTATTTTCTCTGCATAAGAAAACAACCCTGGACCTCTTTTTTTAAAACAGAGCATGTGAAAAGAACGAGCCCATCCTTGGCCGCCGCCGTCGCCCTGTCGTTCGTGGAGGCTGTCTTGGTCGCCGGCCATGAACAAATCAAAAAGGTTCCTCCCGCTGCTTCCTCCGATTTTGCCTGGAAGTCGTGTCCGTCCAATCCGTTTTTCGCTCTGCATGATGGGCCTGGCCGCGATGACCAAGCCGTTCTCGTCCATGCGCCGCTCCACTTTGCGTGGTGCGCCGCCGGCATAGCCGTGTTGCGGAGCGTCAGGTCGTTGCTCCGTGCCAGTATGTTGTACTAGTTTGATTGTATCCTTGGTGAGTGTAACATGCATCGAGCTTGTCCGTCCGTTCAATTAGTCGGTGGTCGTACTAGTTTGTGCATGCTAGTGCTTTGTGCATGGCTGTTAATCAGCTTGCAACTCTAGCTAGCTAGCAATGCGAGCGTTTGCAACTGCTTCAAACGGCGAGATAGTTAATCTTGGTTGGCGCATATAAGCTCTTGCCAAACAGGTCCACAGTATTCCCAATACTTCAAAATACTTTGTTATATCAAAACTGTGGTTTTCTGTACCTACAGATTAAATTACTGTAGTTTTCAATACTTTGGTTTTTTATAATAGTTTGCTATCAAACACAGCCTAATTTGTCCTTGCTAACCTGTAGTATGAGGATTTAAGACAGCTCTGTTCTGATCCTAGAGCAAGAGCTGCTGTGCTGGCTGACATGGATTCTATTGGGAAGGAAGCACAGGTCTCTCTCTTGACTGTTGCTGCACACTCTCCATAACTAACATTCTCTATTCCGGACGTGATCGAGATGATTCCTGATGATATTTCTATACTTATTGTTGTATCAGCTAAGAGGTTTTGAGTTTGTCAAAGCTGTTACTCTTGTTGCTGAACCATTCACACTAGAAAATGGCCTCCTCACCCCAACATTCAAGGTAGGCCCATCAATTCTGTTTGAGTGGATTGAAATGCAGGAATGCTGACACTTCATTTCCGTACTTTTGTAGGTCAAAAGACCGCAAGCAAAGGCGTATTTTGCAAAAGAAATCACAACTATGTATGCACAACTGCTTGATGCAGAGTCAGCCAGGCCCAAGTTGTAATTACACAAGTATTGGTCAAAATAAGCAGTCAATCAAGGTAGGAGATTAAGCTTTACAATTGTTCAGTTCATAGCATGAAATAAGTGGCTGTCTTGTACTGACACGGCAAGCAATGTGATGGTAGTTCTTGAACCTGTCCCTCCCATGTGCAGGAACCAAAACTAATCTTTCCAATCAACAACAGCCTGGGACAGTGCTTGGTGCAGTTAATTTGATTGCTGTGGTCAAGTATAACTGAATGAGCCCAGCATATGCATTTTCTTAACTTATTTTCCCTTTTTTTTTTACAGTACACGCATGTAATCCTGCCGTTGTAAAGATACATAGAGTAACATATTGGTGACCTAATCTTGACCTGTTGTATGTGCAATATATTACAAGAAAAGCCAAGTGTACGCAAAATCAGGAATTAAGCTGCTGTGCGTGGTAGTATATGATAACCACATGACGTCTTGATATTTTTAGTTAAAAAATAATATAGAACAAGTAACCTAAAAGAGAAACTTGAAGTTTAGGCATTATCACTCCTATAAAGGATGTCCATAGTACCCGCCTAATGGAGCCTCCCAGCCTGAGAGTGCCCTCCTACCTTCCGTTGTGTCTGAGCCTCATGCTGTTAGAACAACTCCAATGCGAGTTACAGCAACTCCAATGCGCCGACCCATTTAGTCTGTGCATGTCCGTTTAGATCAAAACAAACACAAAAATCGGCTCAATGCGCTGACCCAAATAGACGCGCGTCCGTTTTTCGTCCGCCAGGTGATCCATTCCTATCCCAAATTTGAGCCTCATTTGCGTCGAGACGATCCATTCCTATCCCAAATTTGGGCCTCATTTGCGTCGAGGCGGACGCGCGCGACGCCCGCTTACTCCTTCCCTGGGCCCGCCAGTTGGTGGCACACAGTCCATTATCTTTCTCCCATCGACAGCAAGCCCTCGGCTGCCCCACCCCGTCGTCGTTGCCGCCCAGTTTCGATGCCCTTGCCAGCAGTCCGCACCCACATACCTCCCCCGCAGCATGCCACCTTCCCATGTCGCTGCCACCACCGCCTCGTCTCCGGGCCACCACAGCTCCCCCCTCCCCAACGTCGCCGCGAGCACCACCTTGGCCCCCGCGCCCCTGACAGCTCCTTCGACAACACCGGCATGCTCGTCTGACGCCGCCATGCTCGCCGGACGTCGCCAGGCCAGCTACCTGGTCCAGGGGAGGCGTGCGTCTCTTCGCGGGCCTGCTTCTTCGACGACGCTTGCAAGTTGTTCGACAGTTTGCCCGCAAGGTACAAATGGACTCCGTCGACGAGTTCTGTTTCCACAATTTCCTTTGCGACTCGAATGATCCTTCATCCGACGACGAGGAGATGGTGGTTGCTATGTTGGTCGTCCATGAACACTTTAGTAGGCAGCGGCCGTTGTTCCGGGGTTAGATCCCGAGGCATACTCCAGCGTTGAATCGCAACTGAGAGAACGGTCATTTCCTTCTTTGGAAGGACTACTTCGAGACACCCAACTCGCTCTTCAAACATCACCAATTCCGGCGCCATTTCCGTATGGCTAGTCATGTTTTCAACCGTATTCGGGAGGTGGTGGTCGGATACGATAAGTATTTCGAGTGCAAGGAGGATGCCCTTGGAAAGATTGGCTTCTCCTCTTATCAGAAATGCACCGCAGCTATCCGGATGCTTGCATATGAAGTTTCCGTTGATCTCATTCATTAGTACGTCTGTATGAGCGAGTCTAGGTGCCTAGACTCCATGTACAAGATCTGCAAGGCTGTGATTGCAGCGTTTGGTCCTGAGTACTTGAGAGAGCCAAATGCTGAAGATATGATACGTCCATTTTGCGTCATGCTTTTATATTGATATTTATTGCATTATGAGCTGTTGTTACATATTTTGGTACAATATTTATGCCTTTTGTATCTTATTTTACAAGGTTTACATGAAGAGGGAGAATGCCGGCAGCTGGAATTCTAGACTGGAAAAGGAGCAAATCTGAGAGACCTATTCTGCACAACTCCAAAAGTCCTGAAAATTTACGGAGAATTATTTTGGAATATATAAAAAATATTGGGTGAAGAAAATACCAGAGGGGACCCACCAGGAGGCCACAAGCCTCGGGGCGCGCCCCTGTGGCTTGTGGGCCCCTTGGCAGGCCTCTGGTGTCCATCTTCTGCTATATGAAGGGTTTTGACCTGGAAAAAATCGAGAGGAAGCTTTCGGGACGAAGCGCCGCCGTCTCGAGGCGGAACCTGGGCAGAAGCAATCTAGGGCTCCGGCGGAGCTGTTCTGCCAGGGAAACTTCCTTCCCGGAGGTGGAAATCATCGTCATCCTCATCACCAACGATCCTCTCATCGAGAGGGGGTCAATCTACATCAACATCTTCACCAGCACTATCTCCTCTCAAACCCTAGTTCATCTCTTGTATCCGATCTTTGCCTCAAAACCTCAGATTGGTACCTGTGGGTTGCTAGTAGTGTTGATTACTCCTTGTAGTTGATGCTAGTTGGTTTATTCGGTGGAAGATTATATGTTCAGATCCTTAATGATAATTATTACTCCTCTGATTATGAACATGAATGTGCTTTGTGAGTAGTTGCGTTTGTTCCTGAGGACATGGGAGAAGTCTTGTTATAAGTAATCATGTGAATTTGTTATTCGTTCGATATTTTGATGAGATGTATGTTGTCTTTCCTCTAGTGGTGTTATGTGAACGTCGACTACATGACACTTCACCATTGTTTGGGCCTAGGGGAAGGCATTGGAAAGTAATAAGTAGATGATGGGTTGCTAGAGTGACAGAAGCTTAAACCCTAGTTTATGCGTTGCTTCGTAAGGGGCTGATTTGGATCCATATGTTTCATGCTATGGTTAGATTTATCTTAATTCTTTTTTCGTAGTTGCGGATGCTTGCGAGAGGGGTTAATCATAAGTGGGAGGCTTGTCCAAGTAAGGACAGCACCCAAGCACCGGTCCACCCACATATCAAATTATCAAAGTAACGAACACGAATCACATGAGCATGATGAAAACTAGCTTGACAGTAATTCCCATGTGTCCTCGGGAGCACTTTGCTTTATATAGGAGTTCGTCCAGTCTTGTCCTTTGCTACAAAAAGGATTGGGCCACCTTGCTGCACCTTTGTTACACTTGTTACCCGTTACGAATTATCTTATCATAAAACTACCTGTTACCGATAATTTCAGTGCTTGCAGAGAATACCTTACTGGAAACCGCTTGTCATTTCCTTCTGCTCCTTGTTGGGTTCGACACTCTTACTTATCGAAAGAGACTACGATAGATCCCATATACTTGTGGGTCAACAAGAATCTTTTCTGGCGCTGTCGCCGGGGGGTGAAGCGCCTTTGGTAAGGAAACATTTATATAGTGTGCTGAAATTTACTATCACTTGTTGCTATGAAAAATAATCCTTTGAGGGGTTTGTTCGGGGCATCTTCACCCTGACCGGAAGAGCAAAGAGTTGCCCCCTCAACCCACTGAACCTACTGAAAATATTTATTATGAAATTCCTTCAGGTATGATAGAGAAACTGCTAGCTAATCCTTATGCAGGAGATGGAACACTACATCCTGATATGCATCTAATCTATGTGGATGAAGTTTGTGGATTATTTAAGCTTGCAGGTTTGCCCAAGGATGAAGTCAAGAAGAAGGTCTTCCCTTTATCTTTGAAGGAGAAGGCATTGACATGGTATAGGCTATGCGATGATATTGGAACTTGGAATTACAACCGATTGAAATTGGAATTTCATCAGAAGTTTTATCCTATGCATCTAGTTCATCGTGATCGAAATTATATTTATAATTTTGGCCTCGTGAAGGAGAAAGTATCGCTCAAGCTTGGGGGAGGCTTAAGTCAATGTTATATTATGCCCCAATCATGAGCTCTCAAGAGAAATTATAATTCAGAACTTTTACGCCCGGCTTTCTCGTAATGATCAATCCATGCTCGATACTTCTTGTACTGGTTCTTTTATGAAGAAGACTATTGAATTCAAATGGGATTTATTGGAAAGAATTAAACACAACTTTGAAGATTGGGAAATTGACGAAGGTAATCTTTTATGGATGCCGATGCTTTTCATGAATTTAGCACTAAATATGGACTTGACTCCGAGATAGTAGCTTCTTTTTGTAAATCATTTTCTACTCATGTTGATCTCCCTACGGAGAAGTGGTTTAAATATCATCCTCCCATTGAAGTGAAATTAGTAGAACCTATTAAAGTTGAAGAAGAAAACATTACTTATAATGTTGATCCTATTGTTCCTAATGCTTATATTGAGAAACCACCTTTCCCTGTTAGGATAAACGATCGTGCTAAAGCTTCAACTGTGGTTCGTAAGAGTTATACTAGAACACCTACACCCCCTGAACAAATTAAAGTTGAACCTAGTATTGCTATGGTTAAAGATCTCTTGGTCGATAATATTGATGGGCATGTTATTTATTTCTGTGATGAAGTTGATAGAATTGCCAAACCCGATGATAAAGATAAACATAGACCTATTGTTGGCATGCGTGTTGTTTCTATTAAAATAGGAGATCATTGTTATTATGGCTTATGTGATGTGGGTGCTAGCGTGAGTGCAATTCTCTTTACTTTATATCAAGAAATTATGAATGATATTGCACCTGCTGAGATAGAAGATATTGATGTTACTATCAAACTTGCTAATAGAGATACTATATCACCAATTGGGATTGTTAGAGATGTTGAAGTCCTGTGTGGGAAAGTAAAATACCCTACTGATTTTCTTGTTCTTGGTTCCCCACAAGACGATTTTTGTCCTGTTATATTTGGTAGACCTTTCTTGAACAATGTTAATGCTAAGATAGATTGTGAGAAAGAAACTGTTACTGTAAGTTTTGGGGATGTGTCTCATGAGTTTAATTTCTCTAAATTTCGTAGACAACCCCATGACAAAGAATTGCCTAGTAAAGATGAAATTATTGGTCTTGCTTCTATTGTTGTGCCTCCTACTGATCCTTTAGAACAATATTTGCTAGACCATGAAAATGATATGTTTATAAAGGAAATGAAGGAATTAGATGAAATGTTCTTTAACCAAATGCCTGTTTTGAAACACAACTTGCCTGTTGAGATTCTTGGGGATCCTCCTCCACCCAAGTGTGATCCCGTGTTTGAGCTTAAACAATTACCTGATACTCTGAAATATGCCTATCTTGATGAAAAGAAGATATATCTTGTTATTATTAGTGGTAACCTTTCAGAGCATGAAGAAAAGAAATTATTGAAAACTCTGAAGAAGCACCGTGCTGCTATTGGGTATACTCTTGATGATCTTAAGGGCATTAGTCCCACTCTATGTCAGCACAAAATTAATATGGAGCCAGATGCTAAACCAGTTGTTGATCATCAACGACGGTCGAATCCAAAGATGAAAGAAGTGGTAAGAAATGAAATATTAAAGCTTCTGGAAGGAGGTATAATTTATCCTATCGCTGATAGTAGATGGGTAAGTCATGTTCATTGTGTCCCTAAGAAGGGAGGTATTACTGTTGTTCCCAATGATAAGAATGAATTGATTCCACAAAGAATTGTTACAGGTTATAGAATGGTTATTGATTAGAAAGTTAAATAAAGCCACTAGGAAAGATCATTACCCTCTACCTTTTATTGATCAAATGCTAGAAAGATTGCCCAAACATACACACTTTTGCTTTCTAGATGGTTATTCTGGTTTTTCTCAAATACCTGTGTCAAAAGAGGATCAAAAAAAGACTACTTTTACTTGCCCTTTCGGTACATTTGCTTATAGACATATGCCTTTTGGTTTATGCAATGCACCTGCTACCTTTCAAAGATGTATGACTGCTATATTCTCTGACTTTTGTGAAAAGATTATTGAGGTTTTCATGGATGATTTCTCCGTTTACGGAACTTCTTGATATGTCTCCATCGTATCTACTTTTCCAAACACTTTTGCCCTTGTTTTGGACTCTAACTTCCATGATTTGAATGGAACTAACCCGGACTGACGCTGTTTTCAGCAGAATTGCCATGGTGTTATTTTTGTGCAGAAATAAAAGTTCTCGGAATGACCTGAAACTTCACGGAGAATATTTTTGGAATTAATAAAAAATACTGGCGAAAGAATCAAGGCCAGGGGGCCCACACCCTGTCCACGAGGGTGGGGGGCGCGCCCCCTGCCTCGTGGGCCCCCTGGTGCTCCGCCGACCTCAACTCCAACTCTATATATTCACGTTCGGGGAGAAAAAAATAAGAGAGAAGGATTCATCGCGTTTTATGATACGGAGCCGCCGCCAAGCCCTAATCTCTCTCGGGAGGGCTGATCTGGAGTCCGTTCGGGGCTCCGGAGAGGGGAATTCGTCGCCATCGTCATCATCAACCTTCCTCCATCACCAATTTCATGATGCTCACCGCCGTGCGTGAGTAATTCCATCGTAGGCTTGCTGGACGGTGATGGGTTGGATGAGATTTATCATGTAATCGAGTTAGTTTTGTTAGGGTTTGATCCCTAGTATCCATTATGTTCTGAGATTGATGTTGCTATGACTTTGCTATGCTTAATGCTTGTCACTAGGGCCCGAGTGCCATGATTTCAGATCTGAACCTATTATGTTTTCATGAATATATGTGAGTTCTTGATCCTATCTTGCAAGTCTATAGTCACCTATTATGTGTTATGATCCGGCAACCCCGAAGTGACAATAATCGGGACCACTCCCGGTGATGACCGTAGTTTGAGGAGTTCATGTATTCACTATGTGTTAATGCTTTGGTCCGGTACTCTATTAAAAGGAGGCCTTAATATCCCTTAGTTTTCAATAGGACCCCGCTGCCACGGGAGGGTAGGACAAAAGATGTCATGCAAGTTCTTTTCCATAAGCACGTATGACTATATTCGGAATACATGCCTACATTACATTGATGAATTGGAGCTAGTTCTGTGTCACCCTATGTTATAACTATTGCATGAGGAATCGCATCCGACATAATTCTCCATCACCGATCCAATGCCTACGAGCTTTTCACATATTGCTCTTTGCTTAGTTACTTTTCCATTGCCACTGTTACAATTACTACAAAACTGCTACTGTTACTTTTGCCACCGTTACCGTTACTTCCATACTACTTTGCTACTAAATACTTTGCTACAGATAGTAAGTCTTCCAGGTGTGGTTGAATTGATAACTCAACTGCTAATACTTGAGAATATTCTTTGGCTCCCCTTGTGTCGAATCAATAAATTTGGGTTGAGCGTATACTGAGGGAGTCCTGGATTAGGGGGTCCTCGGACAGCCGGACTATATACTTTGGCCGGACTGTTGGACTATGAATATACAAGATTGAAGACTTCGTCCCGTGTCCGGGTGGGACTCACCTTTGCGTGGAAGGCAAGCTTCGCAATTCGGATATGTAGATCTCCTCCCTTGTAACCGACTCTGTGTAACCCTAGCCCCCTCCGGTGTCTATATAAACCGGAGGGTTTAGTCCGTAGGACAAGGACAATCATAATCATAGGCTAGCTTCTAGGGTTTAGCCTCTACGATCTCGTGGTAGATCAACTCTTGTAATACTCATATCATCAAGATCAATCAAGCAGGAAGTAGGGTATTACCTCCATCGAGAGGGCCCGAACCTGGGTAAACATTGTGTCCCCCGCCTCCTGTTACCATCTGCCTTAGACGCACAGTTCGGGACCCCCTACCCGAGATCCGCCGGTTTTGACACCGGCATTGGTGCTTTCATTGAGAGTTCCACTATGCCGTCACGACAAAGGCTTGATGGCTCCTTCGATCATCGGCAACGATGCGATCCAGGGTGAGGTTTTTCTCCCCGGACAGATCTTCGTATTCGGCGGCTTCGTACTGCGGGCCAACTCGCTTGGCCACCTGGAGCAGATCGAGAGCTACGCCCCTGGCCGCCAGGTCAGGTTTGGAAACTTAAACTATACTGCCGACATCCGCGGAGACTTGATCTTCGATGGATTCGAGCCCATGTCAGGTGCGCCGCACAATCACGACGAGCATGACTTAGCTCTGACGTCGGACGGTGTTCGGGAGATTACACCTGTGGCTACTCCGGCCCTCAATTCGGGGCAGATCCTGCCGTCCAAGGACGGGTGGATAGACCCCGCCACGGAGGCCGCACACTCAGCAGCGATAGAGCAGAATACTGACTTCACCTCCTATGAGAGCTGTGTCACCGGACCCTTGGATTCGTCCCCGGCCACAGGCTCCGAACCGCTTGCGTCCGTGCCTATTGAATCTGATTGGGCACCGATCATGGAGTTTACCTCCGCGGATATCTTTCAGCACTCGCCCTTGGGCGACGTGCTAAACTCATTGAGGTCTCTCTCCTTGTCAGGAGGCCCTTGGCCGAACTGTGTCCGGCTTGAGTGGGAAGCGGACGACGAAGAAATTCGTTCCCCACCCACCACCCACTTAATAGCCACTGTCGACGACTTAACCGACATGCTCGATTTCGGCTCCGAAGACATCGACGGTATGGACGACGATGCAGGAGAAGAACAGGAACCACCGCCCACAGGGCGCTGGACAGCCACCTCATCATATGATATATATATGGTGGACACCCCCAAAGAAAGCGATGGCAATAAGGCAACGGAGGATAATCCCCTCGAGAAGCAATCTAAGCACCGGCGTCATCGGCGCCGCTCTAAGCCCCGCCATAGCAAAAGCAGCGATACCGGCACAAGAGACAATAACACTGCGGATAGTGCCGAAGACAAAGAAAATCCCCTCCAGCCAGGCTTCGAGCGGGAGGATGGGCAAGCTAGCCCTAAGGAACAGGCGACAGACGGAGAATCAGAGGATGCCACTTACATGTCCCTCTGCGAAGACGAGGTGAACCTCGGCGACGAAGAATTTATCGTGCCTGAGGATCCCGTCGAGCAGGAGCGCTTCAAGCGCCGGCTTATAGCCACAGCAAAAAGCCTGAAGAAAAAGCAGCAGCAGCTTCAAGCTGATCAAGATCTGCTAGCGGATAGATGGACCGAGGTCCTGGCAGCCGAGGAATACGAACTCGAACGCCCAACCAAAAGTTACCCAAAGTGCAGATTGCTACCCCAACTCGAAGAGGAAGCATTAAAGCCTACACTACCAGCGTATGATGCGGCTGACCGGCCACCTCGTGGCCGAGACAAAGCGGCATATCAACCCGAAGTCCAGCCCGCAACCCGTCGCCAGTCAAACAAAAACACCAAGGCCCGGGGCAACACGCAGGACCTGCGAGACGTATTGGAAAACAAAGCAGGACATAAAAGATCGATCTACGGATCATGGGGGCGCGCCCCAACGCGTGACGATGACCGTCACGCCGGATATACTAAAAGCAAATCCGGCCGGGCCGAATACAGCAGACAAGACTCATATGAACTACGTCGTGATATAGCCCGGCACAAAGGCGCCGCACACCCCCTATGCTTCACTGATGAAGTAATGGATCATGAATTCCCAGAAGGGTTTAAACCCCTGAACATTGAATCATATGATGGCACTACAGACCCCGCGGTATGGATAGAGGATTTCTTCCTCCACATTCACATGGCCCGCGGGGATGATCTACACGCCATCAAGTATCTCCCGCTAAAGCTCAAAGGGCCGGCTCGGCACTGGCTGAATAGCTTGCCGGCAAACTCCATCGGAAGTTGGGAGAACCTGGCAGACGCATTCCTGGACAACTTCCAGGGCACTTATGTGCGACCATCGGATGCTGATGATTTAAGTCACATAACACAACAGCCCAGAGAGTCAGCCAGGAAATTCTGGACTCGGTTCCTAACTAAAAAGAACCAAATTGTCAACTGTCCGGATGCCGAAGCCCTAGTGGCCTTTAAACATAACATCCGTGACGAGTGGCTCGCCCGACATCTCGGCCAAGAGAAGCCAAAATCCATGGCAGCCCTCATGACACTCATGATCCGCTTTTGCACGGGCGAGGATAGCTAGTTGGCCCGTAGCAACAACACAACAAGCAACCCTGGCACATCAGAGGCCAGAGATAGATACGGCAAACCCCGACGCAACAAACACAAGCGCCGCAAAAATGGTGAAAAAGCCGAAGATACGGCAGTCAATGCCGGATTTAGTGGCTCTAAGTCCGGTTAGCGGAAAGGGCCATTCAAAAATGACAATTCGGGTTCATCCAGTCTGGACCGCATACTCGACCGTCCATGCCAAATTCATGGCACCCCAGGAACACCGGCCAATCATACCAACAGAGATGCTGGGTCTTCAAACAGGCCGGCAGGTCAGGTGCCAAAAACAAAGATAAGGGGTCTCAAAGCGATGATGGCGACGAGGAGCCCAGATCACCGAACACAGGAGGGCAAAAGAAATTTCCCCCGCAAATCCAAACGATGAACGTGGTAAACGACACCCACACTCCCAACCCGGACCGGATGCGCACCCTCAAGGATGTCGACTTAACGGAACCAGTCGTCCCACAATACAAACTAGGGCCGATCACCTTCAACCACACGGATCGTCCGGTTAATACCAATCAGGGCAATTCAGCCGCACTAGTCCTCGACCCAATAATTGACGGGTTCCACCTCACACGAGTCCTTATGGACGGAGGCAACAGTCTAAACCTGCTTTACCAGGACACAGTGCGCAAGATGGGCATCAATCATTCGGTGATCAGGCCCACTGAAGCCACCTTTAGAGGTATTATTCCAGGTGTGGAGGCCCGCTGTACAGGCTCCATCGCCCTTGAGGTAGTCTTCGGATCACCAGAGTGCCGAAGAGTTAATCTTCGACATCGTCCTCTTTCGCAGTGATTATCAGGCACTGCTCGGACGAACCGTGTTCGCTCGATTCAACGCGGTGCCACATTATGCCTACCGTAAGCTCAAGATGCCTGGTCCGCGCGACGTCATCACGGTTAATGGCAAGGCCGAACTTTCCCTCGGTACCAAAGAGTATACCGCTGCTTTAACAGCGGAAGCAACGAGTGACACCTTTCAATCGAACCTCGAGTCGACGGCCAGGCTCCCGGACACCGCCAAAGGACTCCGAACTACTTCGCGCCAGGATAGCCCGGCTCATCCAGAGCTCAATTAAACACTCCGACGAAGGCCAGCACAGGCCACATACCGCGGCTCAGCCGCTCTGCGGCACACAAACATTTCTTACATTTTCTTTGCAGGTTCACCTTTGCACAGACCAGGACTGGCGATATGGAAGCAGCTCGAACGCGCAAGGGAATCCTTAGATATTCCCCGCAATGGCCATCCGACTATACTCCGGATCCGCACACAACTTCTTCCCCTGGTCTCAGCAGGTTCCACAGCCATATTTCTTTTTTATCACATTACCTGTACTCATACGCATCAACGTACTATTCAAATACAACATGTGGATTTATATGACGCTTATCTGCTGTTACTTCTTACTGAAATTCTTTTGTCAAGTGGCATCCGTACACCGCGATATGCCTTAAATATGCCAGGGGCTTCGTTTTACTCACAATACGGCAATAAAGTCCGAACACCTTCATGCAAGTTCGGCACCCCGAACTTATAGCATTATATGCATCAACTTCGAATCATGTCTTGGGTCAAATGTTGGGTTTGCCCGGCTCCCATGTTTTGCTGCCTTACGTTCCGCCATATCGGCTAAGGCGACACAGGGAGAACTACTGCGATTGTGTCCCGGTTCTTCCGGACGAGCACCTCAGTAGAGAAAGCCGAAAACTGACTGTCATGATACGTCGAGAGCTGGTCAGCTGTTCGAGAGGTTGTAAAATCTTTAAGGATTTCTCCCGCATAATGCCATAACCAATGCAGCGTGTGATGGATCGGTTTTTCTTCCGATCAGGTGCTTATAGAGCCCCTCGTGCGGTCTTCCGAACACCAGGGGCTGCGCGTACCTTCCTTTTCTAAAGCTCCTATGGCTAAGTGAGAGTGATAAAGCCCTATAGTCCGATTTCCTGGTTCGTTGTGCTGAACACCTCCTTCGAAGGACCCAAAACTGGGATAAAGAGTGATCAGGTTTATCTCGAACACCCCCGTACTTCCTATGTGGGGGCAGAAGCCGACGACTGGCCAACTCTCAGGATTAATATATAAAATGGCCGCGCAGGAGGATAAACTTTTATATAACATGCAATAAATAATAGAAATGACCTTGTTCAACATTACAAAGGACATGATTGTATTCATGGAAATATAATGTCCTTGGTGCATTGCTCCGCCGCAAGGCAGGATCCTTTCAGGACACTTTCATAATATAATTCGGGCTTGCGGTGCTCCTTCCCCTCTGGCGGTCCCTCGGTCATCAGCTTTTCAGCATCCATTTTCCCCTAGTGCACCTTTGCGCGGGCGAAGGCCATTCGCGCACCCTCTATACAGACCGACCGCTTGATGACGTCAAGTCGAGGGCAGGCACTCACAAGCCGCTTCACGAGCCCGAAGTAGCTACTTGGAATCGGCTCGGCGGGCCATAGCCGGATAATCAAATCCTTCATGGCTAGTTCGGCCGCCCAATGCAGTTCGATCAGCTGTTTCAGTTGATCGGCAAAAGGCACCGGATAATTCGGTGCCAGATACTGCGACCAGAAGAGCTTATCCGCAGTGTTCCTTTCTTCGGCTTGGTAGAATTGGGCGGCATCCGATATGCTGCGTGGCAGCTCCGCAAATACCCCTGGAGGAATCCAAACTCAAAATTAGAAACATGATTTTCTCCTCAAATACTTGCTTTACATGGAAAAAATCCTTACCCGCCGCGATCTTCCTCGCCTCTTGGATCTCCTGCAGGGCGCCTTGGGCTTCCCCCCGGGCATCGCGCGCGGCCTGATGAGCCCTGGTGAGTTCGGATTCTTTCTCCGTTAAACTTTGCTCCAAGGTCTCGCATTTCTTCACGGCCTCTTGAAGCTCTTGCTCAGCTTCAATAACCCTGGCCTCGTGCTTCTCACGAAGAGCCTGCTCTGCGGCTGCCTTTTTCTCGGCCTCGGCAACAACCTTCTTCAGAGCCTCGACTTCGGTCATCGCCCCTGGCGCAAATTATGAAACATATTTTATCATACTGGAAATTCGTTCGCACTGAACGCGAACAAGGCTTGTGCATACCTTGTTTATCTTCCAACTGCCTTTTCAACTGGCCAAGTTCTTCTTTGGCCCGCTCCAGACTTTGATTCAGTCTGGAGACCTCCGCAGTATGAGAGGCAGCAGTCGCTACAGACGCCTGCTTATAAAAGAAGAGAGATAGATGTCATCAAGTGAGTCTTCCTGCGAACATAAATTTGATCCTCTGTCTGGTTCTTTCTTTCACCGAACAGTGTATCAGGGGCTACTACCATACTATGACACTCTTCGAAACCTCATAAAACATACCTCAAAGCCTCTTATAAGGCTGATACAGGCTTCATTCAGTCCACTCTCAGCAGACTGAATCTTCTCAATCACCGCACCCATAAGGGCACGGTGTTCATCGACGATGGAGGCGCTCTTCAGCGCCGCCAACAAAGCATCCGACACCTCTGGTTGGACAGAGGTTGCAGGTGGAACAGGCACACCCCCTCCAGCCGAGGGAGGCCGCCTGCTTGATTCTGGAGCCGTATTGGTCTCCGGAATTGCGTCCGGCTGGGGGCCAAATTCAAGATGGCCCCCGCCGTCGACTCCCATGGGAATCTTCCCCCCCATGTCTCCGGCCCCTGAAGTTTGACCTCCAGGCCTTGCCTTCACGATCTTTCCCCCCTCCTTGGCCGGGGTCCTTCTGGGACGAAGCCTCAATGTTATTCACATATTTGGGGGAAGGGGCCTTCGGGGGCGTCCCGCTCTCCATAGCATCCGAGCTCAGCAAATCCGCTGACGAGGATTGTTCGGTGCGGGACCTCGCCGGACTACAAAAAGTATGGCTTAGGTTAAAATATTATGCCATGATGAGTCTGGACGCATAAACGTGTTCGGATTTTATATACTCACGAGTTCACCAGGGGCTGGGCTCTAGGATCCCACTCCGGGCTGCTGTCGGCGGCGGCAGTGGACTCCTCCGAAGAGGAGTTTTTCCCCTTTTAGGCGACTCGGCCTCCAAGTGTATGGAGGCCGTCCTCTTCTTTCTCCCCCCCGCTGGGGATTCGTCTTCCTCCCCCTCCTCGTCCTCTTCGGAGGCAGAGCGGGCGTTCGAGCCTTCGGATATTGTGTCCGAAGTGCCGCGGCGACGAAGGCCGCCCCGGGTCTTTTTGGCCTCCTTCTCGGCCTTCTTCTTCGGAGCCTTGTAAGGCGCCGGGACCAGCATCTTCGTCAGAAGTGGGCCGGCCGGTTCTTCGGGCAGCGGGGCCGGACAGTGGATCCGTCCCGCCTTCTTCGTCCAGCCCTAGGAGAGTTGTGGAAAACACATTAAGCATTTCCCTTGGGTTATGCGGATAAAACATATAATAACTTAACGAGCTTGCAGGGCGGGACAGTTGGTACCCGCGGTCCTCGGCTGAGTCCGGCCATGATTTGCTGGACTTGAAAAGCACCTTCCAGATGTCTTTGTGCGAGGAGCCAAAGAGCTCTCGCAGGGTCTGGTGCTTGGCCGGATCGAATTCCCATAAATTGCAAGTCCGGTGTTGACAAGGCAGGATCCGGCGAACTAACATCACCTGGACTACATTGACAAGTTCGATATTCTTGTCTTCCATATCCTTAACGCACGTCTGGAGCACCGATAGTTCGTCGGACGAAGACCAGTTCAGGCCCTTCTTGGGCCAGGACGTAAGCCGCAGAGGGGCTCCAGATCGGAACTCGGGAGCAGCGGCCCATTCCGTGCCGCGCGGCTCGGTGATGTAAAACCACTGCTGTTGCCACTCTTTGACGGAATCATTAAAAGTACCTGTTGGCCATGTGACGTTGGGCATCTTGCTCACCATAGCGCCCCCGCACTCGGCGTGCTCGCCGCTCACTACCTTGGGCTTCACATTAAAGATCTTCAGCCACAAGCTGAAGTGTGGCGAGATGCGGTGAAAAGCCTCGCACACGACGATGAATGTCGAGATGTTGAGGAAGGAATTGGGGGATAGATCATGAAAATCGATCCCGTAATAATACATGATGCCGCGAACGAACGGGTGGAGGGGATGAACGAAATATGCCCTAGAGGCAATAATAAAGTTATTATTTATTTCCTTATATCATGATAAATGTTTATTATTCATGCTAGAATTGTATTAACCGGAAACATAATACTTGTGTGAATACATAGACAAACAGAGTGTCACTAGTATGCCTCTACTTGACTAACTCGTTGATCAAAGATGGTTATGTTTCCTAGCCATAGACATGAGTTGTCATTTGATTAACGGGATCACATCATTAGGAGAATGATGTGATTGACTTGACCCATTCCGTTAGCTTAGCACTCGATCGTTTAGTATGTTGCTATTGCTTTCTTCATGACTTATACATGTTCCTATGACTATGAGATTATGCAACTCCCGTTTACCGGAGGAACACTTTGTGTGCTACCAAACGTCACAACGTAACTGGGTGATTATAAAGGTGCTCTACAGGTGTCTCCAAAGGTACTTGTTGGGTTGGCGTATTTTGAGATTAGGATTTGTCACTCCGATTGTCGGAGAGGTATCTCTGGGCCCTCTCGGTAATGCACATCACTTAAGCCTTGCAAGCATTGCAACTAATGAGTTTGTTGCGAGATGATGTATTACGGAACGAGTAAAGAGACTTGCCGGTAACGAGATTGAACTAGGTATCGAGATACCGACGATCGAATCTCGGGCAAGTAACATACCGATGACAAAGGGAACAACGTATGTTGTTATGCGGTTTGACCGATAAAGATCTTCGTAGAATATGTGGGAACCAATATGAGCATCCAGGTTCCGCGATTGGTTATTGACCGGAGAGGTGTCTCGGTCATGTCTACATAGTTCTCGAACCCGTAGGGTCCGCACGCTTAACGTTACGATGACAGTTTTATTATGAGTTTATGTATGTTGATGTACCGAAGGAGTTCGGAGTCCCGTATGAGATCGGGGACATGACGAGAAGTCTCGAAATGGCCGAGACGTAAAGATCGATATATTGGACGACTATATTCGGACTTCGGAAAGGTTCCGAGTGATTCGGGTATTTTTCGGAGTACCGGAGAGTTACGGGAATTCGTATTGAGCCTTAATGGGCCATACGGGAAAGGAGAGAAAGGCCCCAAAGGGTGGCCGCACCCCTCCCCATGGGCTAGTCCGAATTGGACTAGGGAGGGGGGGCGCCCCCTTCCTTCCTTCTCCTTCCCCTTCCCTTCTCCTACTCCCACAAGGAAAGGAGGAGTCCTACTCCCGGTGGGAGTAGGACTCCCCCCTTGGGCGCGCCACCTCCCCTTGGCCGGCCCTCTCCCCCTTGCTCCTTTATATACGGGGGCAGGGGGGCACCCCATGGACACAACAATTGGTCTATTGATCTCTTACCCGTGTGCGGTGCCCCCCTCCACCATATTACACCTCGATAATATCGTAGCGGTGCTTAGGCGAAGCCCTGCGTCGGTAGAACATCATCATCGTCACCACGCCGTCGTGCTGACAAAACTCTCCCTCAACACTCGGCTGGATCGGAGTTCGAGGGACGTCATCGAGCTGAACGTGTGCTGAACTCGGAGGTGCCGTGCGTTCGGTACTTGATCGGTCGGATCGTGAAGACGTACGACTACATCAACCGCGTTGTGTTAACGCTTCCGCTTTCGGTCTACGAGGGTACGTGGACAACACTCTCCCCTCTCGTTGCTATGCATCACCAGGATCTTGCGTGTGCGTAGGAAATTTTTGAAATTACTACGTTCCCCAACAGTGGCGTCCGAGCCTGGTTTTATGCGTAGATGTCATATGCACGAGTAGAACACAAGTGAGTTGTGGGCGATATAAGTCATACTGCTTACCAGGATGTCATACTTTGGTTCGGCGGTATTGTTGGATGAAGCGGCCCGGACCGACATTACGCGTACGCTTACGCGAGACGGGTTCTTCCGACGTGCTTTGCACAGAGGTGGCTGGCAGGTGTCAGTTTCTCCAACTTTAGTTGAACCGAGTGTGGCTACGCCCGGTCCTTGCGAAGGTTAAAACAGCACCAACTTGACAAACTATCGTTGTGGTTTTGATGCGTAGGTAAGAACGGTTCTTGCTAAGCCCGTAGCAGCCACGTAAAACTTGCAACAACAAAGTAGAGGACGTCTAACTTTTTTTTGCAGGGCATGTTGTGATGTGATATGGTCAAAGCATGATGCTAAATTTATTGTATGAGACGATCATGTTTTGTAACCGAGTTATCGGCAACTGGCAGGAGCCATATGGTTGTCGCTTTATTGTATGCAGTGCAATCGCCCTGTAATGCTTTACTTTATCACTAAGCGGTAGCGATAGTCGTAGAAGCATAAGATTGGCGAGATGACAATGATGCTACAATGGAGATCAAGGTGTCGCGCCGGTGACAATGGTGATCATGACGGTGCTTCGGAGATGGAGATCACAAGCACAAGATGATGATGGCCATATCATATCACTTATATTGATTGCATGTGATGTTTATCTTTTATGCATCTTATCTTGCTTTGATTGACGGTAGCATTATAAGATGATCCCTCACTAAATTATCAAAGTATAAGTGTTCTCCCTGAGTATGCACCGTTGCGAAAGTTCTTCGTGCTGAGACACCACGTGATGATCGGGTGTGATAGGCTCTACGTTCAAATACAACGGGTGCAAAACAGTTGCACACGCGGAATACTCAGGTTAAACTTGACGAGCCTAGCATATAACAGATATGGCCTCGGAACACGGAGACCGAAAGGTCGAGCGTGAATCATATAGTAGATATGATCAACATAGTGATGTTCACCGTTGAAACTACTCCATCTCACGTGATGATCGGACATGGTTTAGTTGATATGGATCACGTGATCACTTAGAGGATTAGAGGGATGTCTATCTAAGTGGGAGTTCTTAAGTAATATGATTAATTGAACTTAAATTTATCATGAACTTAGTCCTGATAGTATTTTGCAAATTATGTTGTAGATCAATAGCTCGCGTTGTTGCTTCCCTGTGTTTATTTTTGATAAGTTCCTAGAGAAAAATTATGTTGAAAGATGATAGTAGCAAAGATGCGGATTGGATCCGTGATCTGAGGATTATCCTCATTGTTGCACAGAATAATTATGTCCTTGATGCACCGCTAGGTGACAGACCTATTGCAGGAGCAGATGCAGACGTTATGAACGTTTGGCTAGCTCAATATGATGACTACTTGATATTTTAGTGCACCATGCTTAACGGCTTAGAATCGGGACTTCAAAGACGTTTTTAACGTCATGGACCATATGAGATGTTCCAGGTGTTGAAGTTAATATTTCAAGAAAATACCCGAGTTGAGAGATATGAAGTCTCCAACAAGTTCTATAGCTAAAAGATGGAGGAGAATAGCTCAAGCAGTGAGCATGTGCTCAGATTGTCTGGGTACTACAATCGCTTGAATCAAGTGGGAGTTAATCTTCCAGACAAAATAGTGATTGACAGAATTCTCTAGTCACCATCACCAAGTTAGTAGAACTTCGTGATGAACCATAGTATGCAAGGGATGACGAAAGTAATTCCCGAGCTCTTCGTGATGCTGAAATCGACGAAGGTAGAAATCAAGAAAAACATCAAGTGTTGATGGTTGACGAGACCACTAGTTTCTAGAAAAGGGCAAAGGGAAGAAGGGAACTTCAAGAAGAACGGCAAACAAGTTCCTACTCAAGTGAAGAAGCCTAAGTCTAGTCCTAAGTCTGAGACTAAGTGCTTCTACTGCAAAGGGACTGGTCACTGGAAGCGGAACTACCCCAAGTATTTGGTGGATAAGAAGGATGGCAAAGTGAACAAAGGTATATTGGATATACATGTTATTGATGTGTACTTACTAGTGTTTATAGCAACCCCTCAGTATTTGATACTGGTTCAGTTGCTAAAAAGTAGTAACTCGAAACGGGAGTTGCAGAATAAACAGAGACTAGTAAAAGGCGAGGTGACGATGTGTGTTGGAAGTAGTTCCAAGATTGATATGATCATCATCGCACACTCCCTATACTTTCGGGATTAGTGTTGAAACTAAATAAGTGTTATTTGGTGTCTACGTTGAGCATGAATATGATTTGATCATGTTTGTTGCAATACGGTTATTCATTTAAATTAGAGAATAATTGTTGTTCTGTTTACATGAATAAAAACTTCTATGGTCATACACACCAACGAAAATGGTTTGTTGGATCTCGATCGTAGTGATACACATATTCATAATATTGAAGCCAAAAGATGCAAAGTTAATAATGATAGTGCAACTTATTTGTGGCACTGCCGTTTAGGTCATATTGGTGTAAAGCGCATGAAGAAACTCCATACTGATGGGATTTTGGAATCACTTGATTATGAATCACTTGATGCTTGCGAACGGTGCCTCATGGGCAAGATGACTAAAACGCCGTTCTCCGGAACTATGGAGAGAGCAACAGATTTGTTGGAAATCATACATACAGATGTATGTGGTCCGATGAATATTGAGGCTCGTGGCGGATATCGTTATTTTCTGACCTTCACAGATGATTTGAGCAGATATGGGTATATCTACTTGATGAAACACAAGTCTGAAACATTTGAAAAGTTCAAAGAATTTCAGAGTGAAGTGGAGAATCATCGTAACAAGAAAATAAAAGTTTCTACGATATGATCGCAGAGGTAAAATATTTGAGTTACGAGTTTGGCCTTCAATTAAAACAATGTGGAATAGTTTCACAAATTCGTGCCACCTGGAACACCACATCATAATGGTGTGTCCAAACATCGTAACCGTACTTTATTAGATATGGTGCGATATATGATGTCTCTTACCGATCTACCACTATCGTTTTGGGGTTATGCATTAGAGACAGCTGCATTCATGTTAAATAGGGTACCATCGAAATCCGTTGAGACGACGCCTTATGAACTATGGTTTGGCAAGAAACCAAAGTTGTCGTTTCTTAAAGTTTGGGGTTACGATGCTTATGTGAAAAAGTTTCATCCTGATAAGCTCAAACCCAAATCGGAGAAATGTGTCTTCATAGGATACCCAAAGGAGACAGTTGGGTACACCTTCTATCACAGATCCGAAGGCAAGACATTCGTTGCTAAGAATGGATCCTTTCTAGAGAAGGAGTTTCTCTCGAAAGAAGTGAGTGGGAGGAAAGTAGAACTTGATGAGGTAACTGTACCTGCTCCCTTATTGGAAAGTAGATCATCACAGAAATCAGTTTCTGCGACACCTACACCAATTAGTGAGGAAGTTAATGATCATGAAACTTCAGATCAAGTTATTACTGAACCTCATAGGTCAACTAGATCAAGATCCGCACCAGAGTGGTACGGTAATCTTGTTCTAGAGGTTATGTTACTAGACCATGACGAACCTACGAACTATGAAGAAGCGATGGTGAGCCCACATTCCGCAAAATGGCTTGAGGCCATGAAATCTGAGATGAGATCCATGTATGAGAACAAAGTATGGACTTTGATTGACTTGCCCAATGATCGGCAAGCCATTGAGATTAAATGGATCTTCAAGAGGAAGACGGACGCTGATAGTAGTGTTACTATCTACAAAGCTAGAATTGTCGCAAAAGGTTTTCGACAAGTTTAAGGTGTTGACTACGATGAGAGTTTCTCACTCGTATCTATGCTTAAGTCTGTCCGAATCATGTTAGCAATTGCCGCATTTTATGAAATCTGGCAAATGGATAAACAAAACTGCATTCCTTAATGGATTTATTAAAGAAGAGTTGTATATGATGCAACCAGAAGGTTTTGTCAATCCTAAAGGTGCTAACAAAATATGCAAGCTCCAGCGATCCATCTATGGACTGGTGCAAGCATCTCGGAGTTGGAATATACGCTTTGATAAGTTGATCAAAGGATATAGTTTTATACAGACTTGCGGTGAAGCCTGTATTTACAAGAAAGTGAGTGGGAGCACTACAACATTTCTGATAAGTATATGTGAATGACATATTGTTGATCGGAAATAATGTAGAATTATTCTGCAAAGCATAAAGGAGTGTTTGAAAGGAGTTTTTTAAAGAAAGACCTCGGTGAAGCTGCTTACATATTGAGCATCAAGATCTATAGAGATAGATCAAGACGCTTGATAAGTTTTTTCAATGAGTACATACCTTAACAAGATTTTGAAGTGGTTCAAAATGGAGCAGTCAAAGAAAGAGTTTCTTGCCTGTGTTACAAGGTGTGAAATTGAGTAAGACTCAAAGCCCGACCACGGCAGAAGATAGAAAAAGAATGAAAGTCATTCCCCATGCCTCGCCATAGGTTCTATAAAGTATGCCATGCTATGTACCAGATCTATTGTATACCCTACACTGATTTTGGCAAGGGAGTACAATAGTGATCTAGGAGTAGATCACTGGACAACAGTCAAAATTATCCTTAGTGGAATAAGGATATGTTTCTCGATTATGGAAGTGACAAAAGGTTCATCGTAAAAGGTTACGTCGATGCAAGTTTTGACACTAATCTAGATGACTCTAAGTCTCGGTCTAGATACATATTGAAAGTGGGAGCAATTAGCTAGAGTAGCTCCATGCAGAGTATTGTAGACATAGAATATTTGCAAAATACATACGGCTCTGAATGTGGCAGACCCGTTGACTAAACTTCTCTCACAAGCAAAACATGATCACACCTTAGTACTCTTTGGGTGTTAATCACATAGCAATGTGAACTAGATTATTGATTCTAGTAAACCCTTTGGGTGTTGGTCACATGACGATGTGAACTATGGGTGTTAATCACATGGTGATTTGAACTATTGGTGTTAAATCACATGGCAATGTGAACTAGATTATTGACTCTAGTGCAAGTGGGAGACTGAACGAAATATGCCCTAGAGGCAATAATAAAGTTATTATTTATTTCCTTATATCATGATAAATGTTTATTGTTCATGCTAGAATTGTATTAACCGGAAACATAATACTTGTGTGAATACATAGACAAACAGAGTGTCACTAGTATGCCTCTACTTGACTAGCTCGTTGATCAAAGATGGTTATGTTTCCTACTTGACTTAGGAGAATGATGTGATTGACTTGATCCATTCCGTTAGCTTAGCACTCGATCGTTTAGTATGTTGCTATTGCTTTCTTCATGACTTATACATGTTCCTATGACTATGAGATTATGCAACTCCCGTTTACCGGAGGAACACTTTGTGTGCTACCAAACGTCACAACGTAACTGGGTGATTATAAAGGTGCTCTACAGGTGTCTCCGAAGGTACTTGTTGGGTTGGCGTATTTCGAGATTAGGATTTGTCACTCCGATTGTCGGAGAGGTATCTCTGGGCCCTCTCGGTAATGCACATCACTTAAGCCTCGCAAGCATTGCAACTAATGAGTTTGTTGCGAGATGATGTATTACGGAACGAGTAAAGAGACTTGCCGGTAACGAGATTGAACTAGGTATCGAGATACCGACGATCGAATCTCGGGCAAGTAACATACCGATGACAAAGGGAACAACGTATGTTGTTATGCGGTCCGACCGATAAAGATCTTCGTAGAATATGTGGGAACCAATATGAGCATCCAGGTTCCGCGATTGGTTATTGACCGGAGAGGTGTCTCGGTCATGTCTACATAGTTCTCGAACCCGTAGGGTCCGCACGCTTAACGTTACGATGACAGTTTTATTATGAGTTTATGTATGTTGATGTACTGAAGGAGTTCGGAGTCCCGGATGAGATCGGGGACATGACGAGGAGTCTCGAAATGGCCGAGACGTAAAGATCGATATATTGGACGACTATATTCGGACTTCGGAAAGGTTCCGAGTGATTCGGGTATTTTTCGGAGTAACGGAGAGTTACGGGAATTCGTATTGGGCCTTAATGGGCCATACGGGAAAGGAGAGAAAGACCCCAAAGGGTGGCCGCACCCCTCCCCATGGGCTAGTCCGAATTGGACTAGGGAGGGGGGACGCCCCCTTCCTTCCTTCTCCTTCCCCCTTCCCTTCTCCTACTCCCACAAGGAAAGGAGGAGTCCTACTCCCGGTGGGAGTAGGACTCCTCCCTTGGGCGCGCCACCTCCCCTTGGCCGGCCCTCTCCCCCTTGCTCCTTTATATACGGGGGCAGGGGGGCACCCCATGGACACAACAATTGATCTATTGATCTCTTACCCGTGTGCGGTGCCCCCCTCCACCATATTACACCTCGATAATATCGTAGCGGTGCTTAGGAGAAGCCCTGCGTTGGTAGAACATCATCATCGTCACCACGCCGTCGTGCTGACGAAACTCTCCCTCAACACTCGGCTGGATCGGAGTTCGAGGGACGTCATCGAGCTGAACGTGTGCTGAACTCGGAGGTGCCGTGCGTTCGGTACTTGATCGGTCGGATCGTGAAGACGTACGACTACATCAACCGCGTTGTGTTAACGCTTCCGCTTTCGGTCTACGAGGGTACGTGGACAACACTCTCCCCTCTCGTTGCTATGCATCACCATGATCTTGCGTGTGCGTAGGAATTTTTTGAAATTACTACGTTCCCCAACAGGGGAAACCCTAGCCCGCGGACAAAATGAGGGAGGAATACAACCCTCTCGTGGGGTTCCGGAGTAGGAACGATCTGTCCCGCCATCGGGAGACGGTGGCTGATTTTCTTGGCCAGATACCCGGCCTCCCAAAGCTTTTTGATATCCTTCTCCCGGACGGTAGAGGCCATCCACTTGCCTCCTGCTCCGGATCCGGACATTTTCGAAATACCTTTGTGGGCGGAGAAGACGAACGCTCGGGCACTGGAGCTCGAGCGAAGGGGAATGGATCAGGAAGAAGAAAGCGTGGGTGCAAAAGGGAGTCCTTATCCCCTTATAAAGGCAGCAGGGATTCTGCGCCTCCCCATTTGCCTGGTAAACTCGCTTATTCCCCGAGCGCTATGATTGATGGTGCGGTTGGGTTACCCAGACCCGTATTGATGAGAATCCCGTGATAAGGGGACACGATCTCTGCTTCGACAAGACGTGCCAAGAAAACCGCCTCGCAATATGTGCAGTGGCTGGTTGAGGAAAAGGTTCAAATAATGACCGGGCCGTGGCGTGATGTCGCGCTATGAAATTTGTCAGCAGATTAGATTTGTGGGGTATTGTACTCTCTACGGTGGTATGTGGAATTTGTTTTGCAGAGTCGGACACGATCCTTGTGTTCAAAATCTTCTATGGAGTATTCGGAGGAGGAACCCGCCTTGCAATGCCGAAGACAATTTGCGCGCCGGACTCATCGTCATTGAAGCCTGGTTCAGGGGCTACTGAGGGAGTCCTGGATTAGGGGGTCTCGGACAACCGGACTATATACTTTGGCCGGACTGTTGGACTATGAAGATACAAGATTGAAGACTTCGTCCCGTGTCCGGGTGGGACTCTCGTTTGCGTGGAAGGCAAGCTTGGCAATTCGGATATGTAGATCTCCTCCCTTGTAACCGACTCTGTGTAACCCTAGCCCCCTCCGGTGTCTATATAAACCGGAGGGTTTAGTCCGTAGGACGAGAACAATCATAATCATAGGCTAGCTTCTAGGGTTTAGCCTCTACGATCTCGTGGTAGATCAACTCTTGTAATACTCATATCATCAAGATCAATCAAGCAGGAAGAAGGGTATTATCTCCATCGAGAGGGCCCGAACCTGGGCAAACATTATGTCCCCCGCCTCCTGTTACCATCCGCCTTAGACGCACAGTTCGGGACCCCCTACCCGAGATCCGCCGGTTTTGACACCGACATTGGTGCTTTCATTGAGAGTTCCACTGTGCCATCACGATAAAGGCTTGATGGCTTCTTCGATCATCAATAACGATGCGATCCAGGGTGAAGTTTTTCTCCTCGGACAGATCTGCGTATTCGGCGGCTTTGTACTGCGGGCCAACTCGCTTGGCCATGTGGAGCAGATCGATAGCTACGCCCCCGGCCGTCAGGTCAGGTTTGGAAGCTTGAACTATACTGCCGACATCCGCGGAGACTTGATCTTCGACGGATTCGAGCCCATGTCAGGTGCGCCGCACAGTCACGACGAGCACGACTTAGCTCTGCTGTCGGACGGTGTTTGGGAGATCACACCTGTGGCTACTCCGGCCCTCGATCCAGAGCAGATTGTGCCGTCCTAGGATGGGTGGATAGACCCTGCCACGGAGGCCGCATACTCAGCGGCGATAGAGCGGAATACTGACTTCACCTCCTATGAGACCTGTGTTGCCGGACCCTTGGATTCGTCCCCGACCACGGGCTTCGAACCGCCTGCGTCCGTGCCTATCCAATATGATTGGGCACCGATCATGGAGTTTACCTCCGCGGATATTTTTCAGCACTTGCCCTTGGGCGACGTGCTAGATTCATTGAGGTCTCTCTCCTTGTCAGGAGATCCTCGGCCGAACTATGTCCGGCTCGAGCGGGAAGCGAACGACGAAGAAATTTGCTCCCTACCCACCACCCACTTAATAGCCATTGTCGACGACTTAACCGACATGCTTGATTTCGACTCCGAAGACATCAACGGTATGGACGACGATGCAGGAGAGGAACAGGAAGCACCACCCACAGGGCGCTGGACATCCACTTCATCACACGATATATACATGGTGGATATAGCCAAAGAAAACAACGACGAGGAACGAGAGGAAGCAGCGAAGGATAGTTCCCTCGAGAAGCAACCAAAGCGACGACGTAGGCGCCGCTCCAAATCCCGCCTCACCAAAAACAGCGATAACAGCGCAAGAAAGAATAATACCCCGGTCGACTCCAAAGGAAACGACGACTACATGGACCCCGCGATGGAGCAGGATGAGCCAGCGGACGGCGAACATAGTACAGAACCGCTGTCCGATCATGGCGACGCCAAGGGTAAAACTCATCAACCTGTCTCCGGAGATGAGAACAGTCCGGACGACGACGCACACATCATCCCGGAAAGGCACTTGGAACAAGAGAACCTCCATAGAAGGCTTATTGCCACCGCGAGGAGTCTGAAGAAGCAGAAGCAAAGGCTTAAGGCCGTGCAGAATACGCTCAACAGCAGATGGAACAAAGTGCTACAAGCCCTCTATCTCTTTTGATCATGCAAAATGACCAAATTTTTATGGGCCAAATTTATTTTTATGATGCAAAATGGCCACAAGCTCTTCAAATATTGTCTCTTTTTGTTCATATAATATAGGGTTTGACCACAGATTCCCACGCGTGCAATTAGCTTCCTTTTCTTCTTCTTTTCAAACCACCGTTTCCCACGCGTGTACACTCCCGATCCTGCAGTGGGTTTGAAAACGGGCTACTAACTTCACATTTGACCCCGTTATTGCCACAGCCAAATAACACGTAGCACTACGGCTATTTAAGCCACCCTCTGCCTCTGCCATCCCTCATCCATCTGCCCTTCTTGCTCTTCGACCCTTTCTCCGTCTTCTGCACATCCCTCAGCCATGCAGTACACCGGACCAACCTACCGCTTCCCACCCACCGTGCCGAAGAGGCTCTACCCTACCGGCGTGTACGTTGATCGCACACTACGTGTGTGGGCGATATCAAGGCTGAGGACCGCAAGGAACTTCACCGAGTTCTTCCTCGCGTCCGGCTACCACCACCTCCCGAGGGGATCTCCAACGATGTTCCGCGTCGAGGAGGTCATCCAAAACTGGGTGGTGGTTGCTCTCCTTGCCCACTTCAACAACACATTCGACACCTTCTACCTCCTCGGCCGGGTGTTTTGGTGTGGCTCCGAGTTCATCGCTTTCACCACCCACAACAGGTTCACGGAGTACAACAACATCTTCCCCACCACGACGCGCACGCACACTCTTCCATACCCCATCGACAACGCCCCGGACGAGCAGTGAAAAGGGCGCCGGGAGGAGGAGCGAGGTGGAGAAGGCGGCGGCTAGGGTTCTAAACCCTCTATCTTTTTTAGTCTATGTTATGTTAAGTTGTAATTGAACTATGTTGGAGTTGCTATGGGCTTGTTGGCCCTTTTCTTAAATTCTATTATTAAGTTTTCTATCTATTCTATTATTAAGTTCTTCCTAGTTTGAGCTAGGTGATCGTGCTATGGGCTTGTTGGCCCTATCTACATATTGGGACTACATATTTGTTGATTATTTTCTTAGAGAGCTCGGCTTGTTAGTAGGGTTCCCTTGTTAGTAACCACCTAGTGCATGCAAGCAAGCTTTGTTAGCAGGGATGAATGAGTACAACTAAGCAAGGGAGTGGATCTTTTTTTACACAAGCCACAAATATGTAGCCACCTAGCTAGAAGAGAGGAACCAGCGGCAGTGACCATCGCTGCATCCGTGGCGGCTGGCGTGCAAGAAAGCTGCTCGGTCAATGCATCGTGGCGGACGCATCGGCGCATGCAGGCTCGGTCGCCGCATGCAGGCTCGGTCGGCGCATCGTGGGATCATGGCATCGGCGCATGCAGGCTTGATCGACCATGCAGGCAGGGTTTGCTGGGTCCATGCATAGCAGGCTTCTGTCCTAGCGGCGCGCACAGACATTTAATGCAAGGGATGGCCCAACAAAACCACGGCCCAACGGTCGAACACCGACACCACCCAATGCGGCCCCACTTGTCAGGTCGAACGGACGACACAGTCCAGCGTGGCCCCACTAGTCAGAGTTAACGGTCAAGCCTTTGACCCGGCGGCAACGTCCGTTGTGCCCAGTTATGAGGGTTTCTGGCAAGGGAGTGGGGAAAATTGAGCAAAAGTTAAGAGCACCGGGATGAATGAGTAGAGCTAAGGAACCAGGGGCACAGATGTAAAAATCCCTTGAAAAAATGTCGTATCCTATAGATATCAAAGGTATAGGAAGTTTCCTTGGTCATGCTGGTTTCTATAGGAGGTCCATTAAAGACTTCTCTAAAATTTCTAGGTCTCTCACTAATCTCTTGCAAAAAGAGGTCCCATTTGTTTTTGATGATGATTATTTAGAAGCATTTGAAATATTTAAGAAAGCCTTGATTTCTGCACCTATTGTTCAACCGCCTGATTGGAATTTACCCTTTGAAATTATGTGTGATGCTAGTGATTATGCTGTTGGTGTTGTTCTAGGACAAAGAGTTGATAAGAAATTGAATGTTATTCATTATGCTAGTAAAACTCTAGATAGTGCTCAACGAAATTATGCTACTACTAAAAAAGAAAATTTAGCAGTTGTTTTTGCTTGTGATAAGTTTAGATCCTATATTGTTGATTCCAAGGTAACTGTTCACACCGATCATGCTGCTATTAAATACCTTATGGAAAAGAAAGATGCTAAACCTAGACTTATTAGATGGGTTCTCTTGCTACAAGAATTTGATTTGCATATTATTGATAGAAAGGGAGCTGAGAACCCCGTAGCAGACAACTTGTCTAGGTTAGAAAATGTTCTTGATGAACCACTACCTATTGATGATAGCTTTCCTAATGAACAATTAGCTGTCATAAATGCTTCTCGTAGTACTCCTTAGTATGCTGATTATGCTAATTACACTGTTGCTAAATTTATACCGCCTAGCTTAACATACCAACAAAATAAAAGGTTTTTCTATGATTTAAGACATTACTTCTGGGATGACCCACACCTTTATAAAGAAGGAGTAGATGGTGTTATTAGACGTTGTATACCTGAGCATGAACAGGAACAAATCCTACGCAAGTGTCACTCCGAGGCCTACGAAGGACACCATGCTGGAGATAGAACTGCACACAAGGTATTACAATCTGGTTTTTATTGGCCTACTCTCTTCAAGGATGCTAATAAGTATGTCTTGTCTTGTGATGAATGCCAGAGAATTGGTAATATTAGTAGACGTCAGGAAATGCCTATGAATTATTCACTTGTTATTGAACCATTTGATGTCTGGGGTTTTTATTATGTGGGATCTTTTCCTTCCACTAATGGATATACACATATTTTCGTTGTTGTTGATTATGTTACTAAGTGGGTAGAAGCTATTCCAACTAGTAGTGCTGATCATAACACTTCTATTAAAATGCTTAAATAAGTTATTTTCCCGAGGTTTGGAGTCCCTAGATATTTAATCACTGATGGTGGTTCACACTTTATTCATGGCGCTTTCCGTAAATTGCTTGCTAAATATGATGTCAACCATAGAATTGCATCTCCTTATCATCCTCAGTCTAGCGGTCAAGTAGAATTGAGCAATAGAGAAATTAAATTGATTTTGCAAAAGGCTATTAATAGATCTAGAAAGAATTGGTCCAAGAAACTTGATGATGCATTATGGGCTTATAGAACTGCTTATAAAAACCCTATGGGTATGTCTTCATATAAAATGGTTTATGGAAAAGCATGTCACTTACCTCTTGAGCTATAACATAAAGCTTATTGGGCAATTAAAGAGCTCAACTATGATCTCAAACTTGTCGGTGAAAAGAGGTTATTTGACATAAGCTCACTTGATGAATGGAGAACCCAAGCCTATGAAAATGCCAAGTTGTTTAAAGAGAAAGTTAAAAGATGGCATGACAAAAGGATACAAAAGCGTGAATTTAATGTAGGTGACCATGTCTTGCTATACAACTCTCGTTTAAGATTTTTTTTGCAGGAAAGCTTCTCTCTAAATGGGAAGGTGATACGTCTCCAACGTATCTATAATTTATGAAGTATTCATGCTGTTATATTATCATTCTTGGATGTTTTACAACCATTTTATAGCAACTTTATATAGTTTTTTGGGACTAACCTATTGATTCAGTGCCCAGTGCCAGTTGCTGTTTTTTGCTTGTTTTTTACATCGCGGGAACCAATATCAAACGGAGTCCAAACACCGAGAAACTTTTGTGGATTTTTGATGGACCAGAAGACATCCAATGGGCCAGAGAAGCACCTAGGGGGTGCCCCGAGGGGGGCACAACCCACCAGGGCGCGCCTGGGGGCCCAGGCGCGCCGAGGTGGGTTGTGCCCACCTCGGTGGCCTCCTGTACCCCCTCTTCGCCCTATAAATTCCCAAATATTCCAAAACCCTCAGGGTTAACCCTAGATCAGAAGTTCCGCCGCCGCAAGCCTCTGTAGCCATGAAAAACCAACATAGACCCCGTTCCGGCACTCGGACGGAGGGAGGAATCATCACCGGTGGCCATCTTCATCATCCCGGCGGCCACCATGATGAGGAGGGAGTAGTCCACCCTCGGGGCTGAGGGTTTGTACCAGTAGCTATGTGTTTAATCTCTATCCCTCGTGTTCTTGAGATATCACGATATTGATGTATCGCGGGCTTTGTTAATATAGTTGGATCATATGGTGTTTTCCCCTCTCTATCTTGTTGTGATGAATTATGTTTTCCCTTTGAGATTTTGTTCTTGTCGGATTGAATACTTTTATGGATTTGAGAACACTTGATGTATGTCTTGCAAATGAATACTCATGGTGACAATGGGGTATTATTTTGATTCACTTGATATATGTTTTGGCACTCAACTCACGGATTCCCGAGGTGACATTGGGGTAATCTACGCATAGGGGTTGATGCACGTTCTTGTCTTTGTTTCTCCGGTAGAAATCTTGGGGCACTCTTTGAGGTTCTTTGTGTTGGATTGAGTATTATGAATCTGTAATTATTTGGTGTTATTTTAGTATGAAATCTTGGATAGATCGATCGGACAGAATAGCTTCGAGGTGGTTTCGTACCCTACAAACGATTTCTTCTTATGTTCTCCGCCAGATAGGAACTTTGGAGTGATTCTTCATTGCACATTGAGGGATGGTTATATGGTCCAATTATATTAGCATTGTTGAGAGACTGCACTAGCGAAAGTACGGACCCAAGGCCTCATTTTCAAGCATTGCAATACCGTTTGTGCTCCATTTTATCAATTGCTACCTTGCTGTTTTTTTTGTTACTATTACAAAAATCAATATCTACTATCGTTACTACACTTTTATCACCATCTCTTCGCCGAACTAGTGCACCTATACAATTTTCCATTGTATTTGGTTTGTTGGGGACACAAGAGACTCTTTGTTATTTGATTGCAGTGTTGTTTGAGGGAGACCATCTTCATCCTGCGCCTCCCACGGATTGATAAACCTTAGGTCATCCACTTGAGGGATTGCTACTATCCTACAAAACTCTGCGCTTGGAGGCCCAACACGAGTCTAGAAGAACAAGTTGTGTAGTAGACATCAAGCTCTTTTCTGGAGCCGTTGCCGGGGAGGTGAGTGCATGAAGGTATATCTTTACATCTTGCAATTGAATCTTTTACTTTCTTGTTTATCAGTAGTTTGGTTTATAAAAGAAAACTACAAAAAATGGAGAATGGGTTACCTTAAGTTGTTCTTTATCTTTATAATGTTTATCTTGAGAATAAGGATTCCGATAATTGTGCTCAATTGCTAGAAAAAGAATTCAACAAAATTTATGGCATAAAAACATTGGATGATGGGCATGATTTCAATATTGCTAGTATGAATTCTTTGAATATCCATGATGTTAATGATGATTGCATTAGTCATGATAATGATGTCTCCTATAAGAATGTCAATTTTTGCGGAGTGAATTGGGAATGCAATTGCACACCAAAAAGCGAAGATAGATTTTGTAAGAAGCAGAAATATTTAGAAATGAAAAAGTTGCAAGAGAGGCTAGATGATTGTGCTGAAAGATTTAATTTTTTTTGCCATCCTTGTGAACTTTGCAATGAACATGGTCATTTAAATCTCCAATGTAAATTGTTTCATGATCAAATCGTGTCCAAAAATTGTGATAACTTGATTACCCTTGAGCATCATAAAGAGCTTAGTCTTCTTTTGGGGTATGAAGAAATGAAATGTATAACTGATGGTATTCCAAAATTTAATCTTGAGAGATTTCTTGATTTTGATCTAGAGGAAATTTATATGTTTTGTGTGGTAAATTGCATTGAGAATCCTTATATTGCCAACTATCTAAAGACAAGAAAACAAATAGAATATGAAGAGAGTACTAATGAAAGGGAAAATATTTCCCAATACCCTCCTATTGTCTCTCATGATGAAATAGGTGACGAGGAGGAGCTCCCTATTCAACCAATATCATCAATAAGAATCTTGAAGAAATTAATTAAACCCACACATGATGTGGTGAAGAAGAAGAAAAGGAGAAAGAATAGAGGTAAAAAGGTATCTCTCCCAAATAATTTTGCTCCTATTATTGTTGTGCCACATGAAAATGAATCCAAAATAATTGTGGAAGACGATACACTTGATGATAATTTTGTTATGCCTATTGCTTGTTGTGATGATTATGATTGGGAAGATAATGATACTTCTTATAATCTTGGAAATATTTTTGGCACCAACTCGGGAAATTATGATGATAGTAATTTTTATACCGTTGGTGCTATTCATACTATTAATGATGAGAGTGATTATGCTTATGTTATGCCAAGCCACAAGCTTGGGGGTGCTATGTTTGATGAGAACGACATTTTTGAGAATTTATTTGCTGCAATTAATGTTTGTCCCAAGCTTGGGGATGCTATGTTTAATGAGGATGATATTTTTAGTCCCCCTACTTTGAATGATCAAATTTGCTATGATGATTGCATGACTCCTATCTATGATGAGAACAAAGTTGCCACTTATGATGATTATTGTGATGATACTTATGTTATAAAAAGTAGTGATAATTATGGTCATAATTTTGAATATCCTTTTTCTGAACATTACTCTTTTAATGTGGAAACAATTTATAGTATTCGAGTTTCATAGGATACTCCCACCATTGTGAATGAGAAGAAATTTTCTTATGTGGAGAGTAATAAAATTTATACGCTTGTGGATCATGAAAAGAATGTTTTATGTGATGGTTATATTGATGAATCTATTCTTGATGCTACTGAAAATTATTATGAGAGATGAAATGATTCATGATGCTCTCTTTATGTTTCAATCCATATCTTTTATGCGAGCATCATTGAACTCATCATGCCTAGCTAAAAGGCATTAAAGAAAAGCGCTTGTTGGGAGACAACCCAACACTTTTACCTACTGTTTTTGTGTGTTGACATGATTATGCTAATGTATTTATCATGTTTTATTGCTTTTGTTTCAATAAAGTGCCAAGTAAATCCTTTGGGATAGTGTGGATGATAGTTGACTTGATTCTGTCCAAAAACAGAACCTTTTGCGCTCAGTCCAGGAAATTTTAAAATTCACTGGAATGTGATTTTCATCTGAATTTTTTACAGGTGATAGACATATAAATTCCCTACGTTTTCCTATTTTTTTAGAATTTTTGGAGTAGCATAAGTATGGTTGGAGTACAGATTACTACAGACTGTTCTGTTTTTGACAGATTCTGTTTTCAATGCATAGTTTGCTTGCTTTCTAGTTTCTATGGCTTATATTGCTCAATATAAATTGTGGAAATTATATGGTAGAGTAGGCATTGTGTTACAACAATTATGAATCTTATCTTTGGCAGTACCAAAAGTGAGTGGTTTGCTCTTTATCATACTAACCTATCTCACGAAGTTTTGTTAAGTTTTGTGTGGTTGAAGTTTTTAAGTTTTGGGTGAGATATCGATATGAGGAGAATAAGGAGTGACAAGACCCTAAGCTTGGGGATGCCCAAGGCACCCCTAGGTAATATTCAGGGAAGATCCAAGCAACTAAGCTTGGGGATGCCCCGGAAGGCATCCCCTCTTTCGTCTTCAACATTATCGGTAACCTCACTTGGAGCTATGTTTTCATTCGTCACATGATATGTGTTTTGCTTGGAGCGTCATTTTATTTTGGTGTGATTTGATTTCTGTTATTTATAATAATGTTTTGCATATTTTACTTCAATAAAAATGTCAAGTATAGCCTTTGCCATGCTTATTGTGCAAGTCTATATGTGGCTGTTTGAAAACAGAAAGTTTGTCGCTGTTGCAAAAATTCCCTAGAAAAGTAAGAATGTGATAAAATGCTGAAACTTTTTGCAAAATAAGATCTGATAAATTTTCTACAGTGTGGTAAATTTTCATAATTTTTGGAGTTAAATAAGTATTGATACTCTTGCATTCTTTACAGACTGTACTCTTTTGGCAGATTGCTGTTATGTTTTCATTGTTTGCATATGTTTGCTTGTTTAATGATTCTATTTGAGGATATGATTATTAAATATGCAGAGGCATTTAGTATGCAATGTTGAATAATAATTTTAGTGATTACTACAGTAGAGAATGATAAGTTTTTTGCATTTGTTTATACTATCTTATCTCATGAGTTCTTGTTGAGTTTTGTGTGGATGAAAATTTTGAGATTTAGGAAAACCATGATATGAGAGGAATTAAGGAGACACAAAAGCTCAAGCTTGGGTATGCCCAAGGCACCCCAAGATAATATTTCAAGAAGTCTCAAGCATCTAAGCTTGGGGATGCCCCGGTAGGCATCCCACCTTTCTTCTTCAACAATTATCGGTTAGTATCGGTTGAACCTAAGTTTTTGCTTCTTCACATGATGTGTGCTACTCTTGGAATGTCATTTTGTTTTGTTTTTCTTGCTGTTTTAATAAAATACTTAGATCTGAAACTTTTAAATAAGAGGGAGTCCTCAAATAGCTACCCATTTACATAACTACTCGCTTGATCTTCACTTATATCTTTTTGGAGTAGCTTCTCATTTACTCTTGTGCTTCACTTATATCCTATGAGTAAATTGTTGAATGAATTGAATATCATGAAGTTGAAATTATATCATGCCGAGTGGTAGATTCACATTGGGTTTAGAAAGTGAAATCTTTTGAAGCTTGACAATCACAATATTGGTCATACAAGCAATTCATGAATGATTACTATAAGGAAGAGAACTTTCACATGCAAATATATTATCTTGGACATCTTCTATGATTGTGAATACCCATTAATTATTTCCAAACTTGAGCAATTAGTTGAGTTGGACAAGTAAGACAACGTAATGAGTTATGTTTGGGCATATTTGCATAGAAGTTATATTGTTAAGGATCCTCCAACATGTGGTGCTTGCCTAGGATCTTTTGCTAGACAAAAATTCGTACAAAGTAGAGATACTACTTGTGCATCCAAAACCCCTTAAACCTAGTTTCTTGCTAAGAGTGTCCACCATACCTACCTATGGATTGAATAAGGTCTTCAAGTTGTCATCGGTGCATAAAGCAATAAAAATTGCTCCTAAATATGTTTGATATTTTAATGTAAGGGAAAATTGAGCGTTGTGCGAACTTGTGATGGCAAAGTAATAAAAGCGACGGACTGCATAATAAAGGTTGCTATCATAAGGGGCAATATAACGTGACGGTCCTTTGCATTAAGAGTTTGGGCATCCAAATAAAAAGCGCATGGCAACCTTTGCTTCCCTCTGCGAAGGGCCTATCTTTTATTCTTAAGTATTTACTTTTATGCAAATAGTCAATAGTATAAATTATCATGTCAACCTCAATTATTCTCTAGTTCGCAGCATCATGTGGTGTGGAAGATTTAGACACATATGACCAGTCAAATATATTTGATCATGATTTATTATTGTTGACAATTATCTCTATGATAAATGAGTTGGAAGGCGAAATATTAAGCCCCTATCTTTCTCTGTGTTCGATGGATGCATTTGTTCTAACAATATGCTTTGAGTAGTAGCAATCATGGAAGACTATATGATGATTGAGTATGTGGAACTCTTACTTAGACTTTGTTGAATGAGTTGAATTGCAATTGCTTGGTGACTGAGAACATAGGTTGTAGTTTCAAGAGAATTTATTGTTTGAAGCTTAACACGTGAATTGGTTGCTACTTTGTCATGATGAGTTTTATGAGAAAGAGTTGCTATTATGATGCTAGGGAAAGTGATTGAAATTATAATTGATCAAACTTATGCACTTTGCTAGCATTTACATTTCATAAATTATTTTTTATCATCTACTACTCGAGGATGAGTAGGAATTAAGCTTGGGGATGTTGATACATCTCCAACGTATCTATAATTTCTGAAGTATTCATGCTATTATATTATCATTCTTGGATGTTTACAACCATTTTATAGCAACTTTATATCATTTTTTGGGACTAACCTATTGACCCAGTGCCCAGTGTCAGTTGCTAATTTTTTTCTTGTTTTTTACATCGCAGGAAATCAATATCAAACGGAGTCCAAACACCGCGAAACTTTTTGTGGATTTTTTATGGACCAGAAGACATCCAATGGGCCAGAGCAGCACCTGGGGGGTGCCCTGAGGGGGGCACAACCCACCAGGGCACGCCTGGGGGCCCAGGCGCGCCCAGGTGGGTTGTGCCCACCTCGGTGACCTCCCGTACCCCCTCTTCGCCCTATAAATTCCCAAATATTCCAAAAAACCTCGGGGTTAACCCAAGATCATAAGTTCCGCCGCTGCAAGCCCCTGTAGCCATGAAAAACCAATCTAGACCCCGTTTCGGCACTCGGCCGGAGGGGGGAATCATTACCGATGGCCATCTTCATCATCCCGGCGGCCACCACGATGAGGAGGGAGTAGTCCACCCTCGGGGCTGAGGGTTTATACCTGTAGCTATATGTTTAATCTCTCTCTCTCTCTCTCCCGTGTTCTTGAGATATCACGATCTTGAGAACACTTGATGTATGTCTTGCAAATGAATACTCGTGGTGACAATGGGGTATTATTTTGATGCACTTGATATATGTTTTGGCACTCAACTCGCGGATTCCCGAGGTGACATTGGGGTAATCTACGCATAGGGGTTGATGCACGTTCTTGTCTTTGTTTCACCGGTAGAAATCTTGGGGCACTCCTTGAGGTTCTTTCTGTTGGATTGAGTATTATGAATCTGAAATTATTTGGTGTTATTTTAGTACGAACTCTTGGATAGATCGATTGGAAAGAATAGCTTCGAGGTGGTTTCGTACCCTACAAACGATTTCTTCTTATGTTCTTCGCTAGATAAGAACTTTGGAGTGATTCTTCATCACACATTGAGGGATGGTTATATGATCCAATTATATTAGCATTGTTGAGAGATTGCACCAGCGAAAGTACGGACCCTAGGCCTCATTTTCAAGCATTTGCAATACCGTTTGTGCTCCGTTTTATCAATTGCTACCTTGATATTTTTTATTGTTACTATTACAAAAATCAATATCTACTATCGTTACTACACTTTTATCACCATCTCTCGCCGAACTAGTGCACCTATACAATTTTCCATTGTATTTGGTGTGTCGGGGACACAAGAGACTCTTTGTTATTTGGTTGCAGGGTTGTTTGAGAGAGACCATCTTCATCCTATGCCTCCCACGGATTGATAAACCTTAGGTCATCCACTTGAGGGAAAATTTCTACTGTCCTACAAAACTCTGTGCTTGGAGGCCCAACACGAGTCTAGAAGAACAAGTTGTGTAGTAGACATCAGAAGGTCCTTACATTAAGGTTTATCGTTCCGGTGCCATCAAAATCAACAACGCCGAAGGCACTAGCCTGAAGGTGGTAAATGATAATCCCCAAGTGTAGGGAATCATCATAGCAATTTCCAAAGGTGGAAGTGATAAGTATGGAGTTTCGAACCCACAAGGAGTTAAAGGTAAGATCAATATTCTCTGAAGTCCTCTCTGCCACCGATACGACTCTACGTACACCGAACGTTTGCTTCCAACTAGAAATGAGAAATAAAACTACGTTGTGGGTATGAAGAGGATAACTTTGCATGATATCAGAGAATAAAATATAAAAATAGGTGATGTTAATATAAAGTTAGAATATATTACTATATATTAGAAATAGCGAGTGTGGAATAATGATGGGTCGGTGTGCGGAATTGTCCTAGGCAATTGTTAACAAGATCGGTAGTATTCATTGCAATTTCATATGAGGGAGAGGCATAAGCTAACATACTTTCCCTTCTTGGATCATATGCACTTATGATTGGAACTCTAGCAAGCATCCGCAGCTACTAAAGATCATTAAGGCAAAACCCAACCATAGCATTAAAGTATCAAGTCCCCTTTATGCCATACGCAACAACCCCCTTACTCGGGTTTAAGCTTCTGTCATTCTAGCAACCCACTATAAGCGAATCATGAACGTATTGCAACACCCTACAGCGGGAATCCCGCATGTGTGCGTGACATGGAAGGCACCATAGGACAACACCAAAATAAAATGTACAACTCAAACCAATCTATATCATCAATCAACCCAAAAGGCAAAAGAAATCTACTCAAAACATCATATGATGGCAACACATCATTGGATCATAATATGTGGCATAAAGCACCATGTTCAAGTAGGGGATTACAGCAGGGTGCGGGAGAGTGGACCGCATAAAAGAGATGAGGATGGTGATGTTGATGAAGACGATCACCACGGCGATGGTTCCCCCGATGGCACTCCGACGCCAACAAGAGAGAGGGGGAGCGGTTCTTCTCTTTGCTCTTGCTCCTCCATGGCCTCCCCCTTAGATGGGGAAAAGTTCTCCCTCTGGTCCTTGGTCTCCATGGCGATGGTGACCCCTCCGGTTTCCTCCTCCATGGCCTCCGATGATGTTGGCCCCCTCCGGCAGGGTGCCAGAGAGGGCCTAGATTGGTTTTTCGTGGCTATAGAGGCTTACAGCGGCGGAACTCCCGATCTCTCTTATGTTCTGGGGTTTTTAGGATTTATAGGAGGTGTTGGAGTTGGGGACAGGTCAAGGGGCCCGACGCGGCGATGACAAGGACGGAGGGCGCGCCCTAGGGGCGGGCGCCCCCACCCTTGTGGTGGCCCTGGGACTCCTCTTCGCTATCTTTTTCTGCCAGTATTTTTTTATTTTGTAGAAATATTCTTCGTTAATTTTCTGCTCGTTCCGAGAACTTTTATTTCTGCACAAAAACAACACCACGGTAGTTCTGCTGAAAACAGGGGTAGTCCGGGTTAGTTCTAATCAAATCATATGGAATTTTTGTAAACATGGCATGAATACTTCATAAATTATAGATACGTCGGAGACGTATCAGCATCCCCAAGCTTAATTCCTGCTCGTCCTCGAGTAGGTAAAGGATAAAAGAAATAATTTATGAAGTGTGAATGCTATCAAGTTCACAAGTTTGATCAATGAAAGTTCCAAGCACTTTTTCTTGCATTATTCTATATCATGAAGACTAGCTCATCTCATAAAACTTCTCATGATCAAGTAACAAGCTATTCACAAATTAAGGTATAGACTATATACTTTCTTGAAAACTAACAAACTATGTTCTCAGTATCAAACAATTGCAATTCATCTTATTTTCAGGAAGGGTCTACGAAGAGCTTTGATTTAGCAAATTCCACATACTCAACTATCATCTAATCTTTCACAATTGCTAACACTCACGTGATATTTATGGGTTCAAAGTTTCAATCGGACACAGAGAAAGATAGGGGCTTATAGTTTTGCCTCCCAACCTTTTACCTCAAGGGTAATGTCAACAATAATACTTTATGAAAACCTACATCCGAGTGGATGTATATATCCGGATCGCTCCAACACATAGTGCTTGCCAAAGGAAAAAGTGTAAAAAGGAAAGGTGATGGTCAACATGACTCTTGTACAAGGGTAGAAGATAAAAGTAAAAGATAGGCCCTTCGCAGAGGGAAGCAGAGGTTGTCATGCTCTTCTATGGTTGGATGCACAAAATCTTAATGCAAAAGAATGTCACTTTATATTGCCACTTGTGATAAAGACCTTTATTATGCAGTCCGTCGCTTTTATTTCTTCCATATCACAAGTTTGTATAAAGCTTATTTTCTTCACACTAATAGATCATACATATTTAGAGAGCAATTTTTATTGCTTCGACCGATGACAACTTACTTGAAGGATCTTACTCAATCCATAGGTAGGTACGGTGGACTCTCATGGCAAAGCTGGGTTTAGGGATGTTTGGAAGCACAAGTAGTATCTCTACTTGGTGCAAAGAATTTTGCTAGCATGATAGGGAAAGGCAAGCTCAACATGTTGGATAATCCATGACAATATAACTTCTATTAAGTATAAGAAGACATAATCCATTATGTTGTCTTCCTTGTCCAACATCAACTTTTTAACATGTCATATGTTAATGAGTGCTCACAATTACAAAAGGTGTCCAAGATAGTATATTTATATGTAAAATCTCTCTTCCTTCAATATTCTTTCATGAATTGTTCAAATGACCAATGTTGAGTTTGCTAACTTTCAATAAATTTTACCACATATACTTCTTATAAGTGAAGTCATTACTCCCCATGGGATAAGCATATGAAGCATATATAATCTCAGATCTATGATATTTCAATTCATTCAACCATTTACTCATAAGATATAAGTGAAGCACGCGAGTAAATGACAAACTATTCCAAAAAGATATACGTGAAGAACAATGAGTAGTCAAATAATTAACTAGCCATGGGAGGACTCTCTCTCATTCAAGACTTCAGATCCAATGATTTTATTCAAACAGCAAGTAAAATGAAAATACGCTCCAAGCAAAACACATATCATGTGACGAATAAAAATATAGCTCCGAGCAAGGTATACCGATGGTTTTGAAGACGAAAGAGGGGATGCCTTCCGGGGCTTCCCCAAGCTTAGGCGCTTGAGTCTTCCTTGAATATTACCTTGGGGTGCCTTGGGCATCCCCAAGCTTAGTGTCTTTCCACTCCTTATTCGCCTCGTATCGATATCTCACCCAAAACTTGAAAACTTCAATCACACAAAACTTAACGGAACTTCGTGAGATGGGTTAGTATGATAAAGAGTAAATCATTCACTTTGGTACTGTAAAAGACAAGATTCATAATAGTTCTCACACAATGCCTACTGTACCATATAATTTCCACAATTTATATTGAGCAATATAAGACAAAGAAACTAGAAAACAAGCAAACAATGCATTGAAAACAGAATCTGCCAGAAACAGAACAGTCTGTAATGATTTGAACAACAACCATACTTATGCTACTCCAAAAATTCTGGAAATTTAGGAAAACCTAAGAAATTTATTTATTAATCTTCTGCAAAAAGAATCAGAATTTTATCACGCTTCTGTTAATAATGAGAATTGTTTTCCTGAGCACAAAAGTTTCTGTTTTTTAGCAAGATCAGATCAACTATCACCGTAAGCCGTCCCAAAGGTCTTACTTGGCACTTTATTGAAACTAAAGCTATAAAACATGGTTACTACAGTAGATTAATCATGTGAACACACAAAAACAGTAAGGATAAATATTGGGTTGTCTCCTAACAAGCGTTTTTCTTTAATGCCTTTTTAGCTAGGCACGATGATTTCAATGATGCTCACATAAAAGATAAGAATTGAAACATAATGGGAGCATCATGAAGAATGTGACTAGCACATTTAATTCTAGCACACTTCCTATGCATAGGATTTTGTGAGCAAACAACTTATGGGAACAAGAATCAACTAGCATAGGAAGGCAAAACTAGTATAACTTCAAGATTTTTAACACATAGAGAGGAAACTTGATATTATTGCAACTCCTACAAGCATGTATTCCTCCCTCATAATAATTTTGAGTACCATCATGAATGAATTCAACAATATAGCCATCACACAAAGCATTCTTTTCATGATCCACAAGCATAGAAATTTTACCACTCTCCACATAAGCAAATTTATTCTCATGAATAGTAGTGGGAGCAAACTCAACAAAATAACTATCATGTGGGGCAAAATCCAATTGAAAATTAAAACCAAGATGACAAGTTTCATGGTTATCATTATTCTTTATAGCATACATGTCATCACAATAGCAACTTTGTTCTCATAATTAATTGGAACCTCTTCCGAAATAGTGGAATCATCATTAAACAAAGTCATGACCTCTCCAAATCCACTTTCATAAATATTATAAGATTCAACACCCTCCAAAATAGTGGGATCATTACCTAGAGTTGACACTCTTCCAAACCCACTTTCAATGATAATTTTATTCATACTCTAAAAGATATAAGTGAAGTTCATAGAGCATTCTACAAATAATATATATTTATCAATATCCTAGCTCAAAATATATAAGTGAAGCACACGAAGAATTCTATAAAGCCATACTCAAAAGATTTAAGTGAAGCATAAAGAGCATTCTACAAATCAATGAAGGGCTATCTCACACTAGCATAGAGCATAAAGGAAAAGAAAAGAGAGATAAACACAAAAGACACATGGCATCTGAACAAAACAAAAACCAAGGTATACCGATAATTGTTGAAGAAGAAAGATGGCATGCTAACCGAGGCATCCCCAAGCTTAGCTGCTTGAGTATCCTTGAAATATTTACTTGGGGGTGCCTTGGGAATCCCCAATCTTGAACTCTTGCCTCTCCTTATTCTTATTATATCGGTAACTCCTCGTTCTTCGAACACTTCATCCACACAAAACTTAGCAAAAACTTTGTGAGATCCGTTGGTATAATAAAGCAAATCACTACCTTTAGGTACTGTTGTAAACTCATTCCAATTTCATATTAGCATTATATCTACTCTATTCTAACTTCACCATGGTTCATACCAATGTTGGGGATATTGCTTATCGGGAACTTATCGGTCGACCCATGATATGGGGTAAATCGGCCAGTTTATCGGTATATCGGCCTATTTATTGCCATATCGGCTGATTTATCGGCCAATTTATCTTATCAGTCAAACACCGGTATGCGATAAATCGGCCAATTTATCAAAATATCGGAAGATATCTTGAACAGTGGTTCATACCCCCCGATACTACCCATAGATTCATCAAAATAAGCAAACAACACATAGAAAACAGAATCTGTCAAGAACAGGACAGTCTGTAGCAATCTGGAAATTTTGCATACTTCTGTAACTTCAAACATTCTAAAAAATTAGGAAAATTTAAACAATTTGTATAGAAGTACTGTGGAAATAGTTTCAGAGGCATTTGACGTTCCAGTAAAAAATGAAAATTCACGCGCTACAGCCAAAGTTTATGTTTTTGCACTGCACATAGCAAACAAACAATCTAATCATCCTAAAACCAAAACTTGGCACATTATTTTTATAATACGATGAATATATACAAGGGGATACTTATTTTTGAGAATCTTCCATGAAAAATTCTACATTTTTTCCATGAGCATGAACACAAGTGTTCAAGGTCGACCCTCACTTCTTCAATGCACAACTTTCCAATCACTTCTCTTTTTGAAAATGTTTTTATGCATAGGAGGCAAGTAATTTTTTTTGTATTTTCATTTTGTAAGTTTTTTGTTTGTTTCACCCACAACTAAAGAAAATAAAAAGGGAAAACAAAATCTACTTAGTGAAGAAAGCAAACAAGCATACACGAAAATATCAACCCCACGCTATTGCTCCCCGGCAACGGTGCTAGAAAACAACTTGATAATCCTCAAGTATAGGGAATCATCGTTGCAATTTCCAAAGGTGGAAGTGATAAGTATGGAGTGTCGAACCCACAAGGAGCTAAAGGTAAGATCAATATTCTCTCAAGTCGTATCTGCCACTGATACGACTCTACGTACACCGAACGTTTGCTTCCAACTAGAAACGAGAAATAAAACTACGTTGTGGGTATGAAGAGGATAACTTTGCATGATATGGGAGAACTAAAAATATAAAAATAGGTGTTGTTAATATAAAGTTAGAATATATTACTATATACTATAAATAGCGAGTGTGGAATAATGATGGGTCGGTGTGTGGAATTGTCCTAGGAAATTGTTAACAAGATCGGTAGTCATTATTGCAATTTCATATGAGGGAGAGGCATAAGCTAACATACTTTCTCTTCTTGGATCATATGCACTTATGATTGGAACTCTAGAAAGCATCCTCAACTACTAAAGATCATTAAGGTAAAACCCAACCATAGCATTAAAGTATCAAGTCCCCTTTATCCTATACGCAACAACCCCCTTCCTCGGGTTTAAGCTTCTGTCACTTTTGCAACCCACTATAAGTGAATCATGAACGTATTGCAACACCCTACAATGGGAATCCCCCACATGTGCGTGGCACAGAAGGCACCATATGACATCACCAAAATAAAACATACAACTCAAACCAATCTATATCATCAATCAACCCAAAAGACAAAAGAAATCTACTCAAAACATCATAGGATGGCAACACATCATTGGAACATAATATGTGGCATAAAGCACCATGTTCAAGTAGGGGATTACAGCGAGGTGCGGGAGAGTGGACCGCGTAAAAGAGATGAGGATGGTGATGAAGATGGTGATGTTTATGAAGACGATCACCGCGGCGATGGTTCCCCCGATGGCACTCCGGCGCCAACAAGAGAGAGGGGGAGCGGTTCTCCCCTTTGTGATTCCTCTTCCATGGCCTTCCCCTTAGATGGGGAAAGGTTCTCCCTCTGGTCCTTGGTCTCCATGGCGATGGTGACCCCTCCGGATTCCTCCTCCATGGCCTCCGGTGATATTGGCCCCCTCCGGTAGGGTGCAGAGAGGGCCTAGATTCGTTTTTCGTGGCTGCAGAGGCTTACAGCGGCGGAACTCCCGATCTCTCTTTTGTTCTGGGGTTTTTAGGATTTACAGGAGGTGTTGGAGTCGGGGACAAGTCAAGGGGCCCCACGAGGCGATGACAAGGACGGAGGCGCGCCCCCACCCTTGTGGTGGCCCCGAGACTCCTCTTCGGTATCTTTTTCTTCCAATATTTTTTATATTTTCCAGAAATATTTTCCGTTAATTTTCAGCTCGTTCCGATAACTTTTATTTCTGCACAAAAACAACACCACGGTAGTTCTGCTGAAAACAGCGCCAATCCGGGTTAGTTCTAATCAAATCATACCAAAACCATATGGAATTGTTGTAAACATGGCATGAATACTTCATAAATTATAGATACATCGGAGACGTATCAGTAAACGGTCAAAGAATCAAACATTATATTTCAGGTAGTCCCATAAATGTTGAAACCAATATTATTAATACCATAACACCGGAGGGGTACATAAGGGAGACTTTCTAGAACGTTTCATACTCCAAAAAGGAATAGGTATGTGGTAGGGTAAGTAAACCGACTCCAAAACTGTTCTAGTGGCAATTTTTCTCCGTTTTGGAATATTAAAAAAATTAGGAAAATTAAAAGTAGTCCGAAGAGTGCAAGAGGAGGCGACAAGCCTGGGGGCGCGCCCTACCCCCTGGGTGCGCCGCTATGGCTTGTGGCCACCTCGTGTACCCTCCGGACTTCGTTTTCTATTGGAACACTTCTTTTGGTCGGTAAAAATTCATTATATAATCTCCCGAAGGTTTTGACCACTGTACCACGACAAAACCCTCTGTTCTTGTTTCGAGTTGTTTTTCTGATAGATCTAGAGTGCCATGACATCTTCAAGCGCCCCCAAGGACAAGTTTTTCGAGAAGGTCATCAACCCTTACCTTGCGGAGGTGCTGCAACACCCTCAAACCATTGAGATGCGTGAGGGGGTGCTGCACATCCACGATGTTGAAGGGCCAAAGAAGACCGGGAGCGTGGAGGCAAGGCTCGAAGCAATGGAGCAGCAAGTCTTCAAGTGCCAAGGTATGGTGGAACGTGGACTCAACGCCAATCACTTAACGATCACAAAATTTACCCATGACCACAAGCTAGACGCCAAGAACATTGGAGAGGCCATTTTCAAGCTTCATGAGAGAATCGAGCATCTCCAAGCCTAGTTCTATGGGCTACAAAACCAAAACTGTGAGTATGAATACATATTTAAGAGGATGAGTTTGGCTGCAGATTTGAGGATCCCGGAGACTCGTTCATCTTTTTTTGATGGTGAACCTGTGCCTTGGAATACGGAGGATAAGATTCTTTCATCATCAACAACTCCATCATCACCACCTCCGAAGAAAGAGATCTAAATACATGGGTATGGGCACTCCCCTTGGCTTGTGCCAAGCTTGGGCGAGGTGCCCTGGTATCGTATCACCATCACATCTTTACCTTTATCGTTTTTTAGTTCGATCCTTTTGGTTATATCTTGATCTAGTAGAATGAAGTTTTTAGTATGATCTAGCCTTGAGTTTTGCTTTATGTTCCTTTTATGTAATCGAGTCTGAGAGTTATATAATAAAGATTAGTTTTGAGTTGAGGGCTTTGCTTTCTTGCTATGATCATGAGAAAAAGAAAAAGAATAAAGAAATAAAAAGATCATATAATGACCTTATGGGAAGTGACGACTTCACATATAAGAAGTATGTCGCATGAAACTTGTTGAGAGTTGACAAACATAGTTTTGGTCATTGTTGCAATTAATAGGAAGTAATAAAGAAAGAGAGGTCTCACATATAAATATACTATCTTGGACATCTTTTCTGACTGTGAGCACTCATTAAAATATGACATGCTAAAAAGTTGATGTTGGACAAGGAAGACAACATAATGGGTTATGTTTTCTTATGTCCGAATAGAAGTTATATTGTCATGGATCTCCAACATGTTGAGCTTGCTTTTCCCTCTTATGCTAGCCAAATCCTTTGCACCAAGTAGAGATACTACTTGTGCATCCAAACATCCCTTAACCCAGTTTTGCCATGAGAGTCCACCATACCTACCTATGGATTGAGTAAGATCCTTCAAGTAAGTTGTCATCGGTGCAAGCAATAAAAATTGCTATCTAAATATGTATGATCTTTTAGTGTGAACAAAATAAGCTTTATACAAACTTGTGATATGGAAGAAATAAAAGCGACGGACTGCATAATAAAGTTCTTTATCACAAGCGGCAATATAAAGTGGCGTTCTTTTGCATTAAGATTTTGTGCATCCAACCATAAAAGTGCATGACAACCTCTGCTTCCCTCTGCGAAGGGCCTATATTTTACTGTTACCTTCTACCTTTATACAAGAGTCATGGTGATCATCACCTTTCCTTTTTACACTCTTTCCTTTTGGCAAGGACTATATGTTGGGGAAAGATCCATATATATATATATATATACATTACCCTTGAGGTAAAAGGTTGGATGGCGAAACTATAAGCCCCTATCTTTCTCTCTATCGGACTGAGGCTTTGAACCCATAAGTATTGCGTGAGTGTTAGCAATTATGAAAGATTAAAGATGGTTGAGTATGTGGATTTGCTATACAAAAGATCTTACATTGACTCTTTCCGATATTGTGATAAATTGCAATCGCTTCAATGACTACGATCATAGTTTGTTAGTTTTCAATAAAGTTTCTACTTCATACTTTACCTTGTGAACGAATTGTCACTTTAGCACAAGAAATTATATGACAATATATGTTGCTCTTCTAAAGATGATCATGATGCCCTTATGTCCGTATGTTACTTTATTGACACCTCTATCTCTAAACTGAAGGAAATCTGCCCTAGAGGCAATAATAAAGTTATTATTTTATATTTCCTTATTCATCAGAAAGGTTTATTATTCATGCTAGAATAGTATTGATTGGAAACTTAAATACATGTTGAATACATAAAGAAATACCGTGTCCCTAGTAAGCCTATACTAGACTAGATCGTTGATCAAACATGGTTAAGGTTTCCTAACCATAGACATGTGTTGTCATTTGATAACGGAATCACATCATTAGGAGAATGATGTGATGGATAAGACCCATTCGTTAGCTTATCATATTGATCGTTCAGTTTATTGCTATTGCTTTCTTCATGTCAAATACATATTCCTTCGACTATGAGATTATGCAACTCCCGGATACCGGAGGAACACCTTGTGTGCTATCAAACGTCACAACATAACTGGGTGATCATAAAGATGCTCTACAGGTATCTCCGAAGGTGTTTGTTGAGTTGGCATAGATCGAGATTAGGATTTGTCACTCCGAATATCGGAGAGGTATCTCTGGGCCCTTTCGGTAATACACATCATAAGCTTGCAAGCAAATGACTAAGGAGTTTAGTCACGAGGTGATGTATTACGGAACGAGTGAAGAGACTTGCAGATAACTGATATCCCACAAGTATAGGGGATCAATTGTAGCCTTTCTCGATAAGTAAGAGTGTCGAACCCTACGAGGAGCTAAAGTTAGAACAAATATTCCCTCAAGTTCCATCGACCACCGATACAACTCTACACACGCTTAACGTTCACTTTACCTAGAACAAGTATGAAACTAGAAGTACTTTGTAGGTGTTGTAGGATAGGTTTGCAAGATAATAAAGAACACGTAAATAAAAACTAAGGGCTGTTTAGATAAAGAAACAACTAAGTTAGTTTTAGTAGAGAGCTTTTTGTCACAAGAAAGTTATTTGTCCCTAGGCAATCAATAACTAGACCGGTAATCATTGTTGCAATTTTATATGAGGGAGAGGTATAAGCTAACATACTTTGTCTCCTTGGATCATCTGCACTTATGATTGGAACTCTAGCAAACATCCGTAACTACTAAAGAATAAAGATCATTATGGTAAAACCCAACCATAGCATTAAAGTATCAAGTCCTCTTTACTCCCATACGCAAACAACCTACTTACTCGGGTATGTGCTTCTTCACTCACGCCACCCACCATAAGCAAATCATGGACATATTGCAAACCCTACAGCAGGGATCCCTCATGCTTGCGCGACACGGAGAGCACCATAGGACAACACCAATAATAAAACATGCAACTCAAACCAATCACGATCATCAATTAACCCATAGGACAAAACAGATCTACTCAAACATCATAGGATAGCCATACATCATTGGGAAATAATATATAGATTTGAGCACCATGTTTAAGTAGATATTACCTCGGGGAGAAGGGGTGTTACACCGCTGCATAAAGGGGGAGATAGTTGGTGATGACGGTGGCAAAGTTGTTGGTGTAGATCGTTGTCACGATGATGGCCCCGGCGGCGTTCTGGTGCCACCGGGAGAGAGGGGGAGAGAGCCCTCCTCATTCTTCTTCTTCCTTGACCTTCCCCCTAGATGGGAGAAGAGTTTCCCCTCTGGTCCATGGCCTCCATGGCGGCGGAGGGGCGAGAGCCCCTCCGAGATTGGATCTCTCTCTCTCTGTTTCCTTTTGTTTCTGCGCTCCTGATTCTGGCCTTTCACCGTTTCTTAAATTCCCGGAGATCCGTAACTCCGATTGGGCTGAAATTTTAACACGATTTTTATCCGGATATTAGATTTCTTGCGGTGAAAGAAGGGCACCAACCGCCTTACAGAGTGTCCACAAGGGCCCAGGGCGCGCCCCCTGCCTTGTGGACTCCTCGGGCATCGTCTCGCGTTGATTGTTTTTCCCAAAAATCACATATATTCCAAAAAAAATCTCCGTAAGTGTTTATCCCGTTTGGACTTTGTTTGATATGGGTTTTCTGCGAAACAAAAAACATGCAACAAACATGAACTGGCACTGGGCACTGGATCAATATGTTAGTCCAAGAAAATCATAAAAAAGTTGTAAAACATTGTCAATAAATTGTTGCCAAAAGTATATAAAAGGTATAAAACATTGGCATGAACCAATAAAAAATTATAGATACAACGGAGACGTATCAGCATCCCCAAGCTTAATTCATGCTCGTCCTCAAGTAGGTAAATGATAAAAAAGATAATTTTTGATGTGGAATACTACCTAGCATAATCTTGATCATATAATCTAATCATGGCATGAACATTAAGACACAAGTGTTTCAAAGCAATAGTCTATCATTTGACATTAAGACAATAATACTTCAAGCATACTAATAAAGCAATCATGTCTTCTAAAAATAACATGGCCGAAGAAAGTTATCCCTACAAAATCATATAGTCTGGCTATGCTCCATCTTCACCACATAAAGTATTTCATCATGCACAACCCCGATGACAAGCCAAGCAATTGTTTCATACTTTTAATGATCTCAAGCCTTTTCAACTTTCACGCAATACATGAGCGTGAGCCATGGATATAACACTATAGGTGGAATAGAATATGATGGTGGAAGTTGTGTGGAGAAGACAAAAGGAAGAAAGTCTCACATCGACGCGGCTAATCAACGGGCTATGGAGATGCCCATCAATTGATGTCAATGCAAGGAGTAGGGATTGCCATGCAATGGATGCACTAGATCTATAAGTGTATGAAATCTTACAAATGAAACTAAGTGGGTGTGCATACAACTTGCTTGCTCATGAAGACCTCGGGCATTTGAGGAAGCCCATCATCGGAATATACAAGCCAAGTTCTATAATGAAAATTCCCACTCGTATATGAAAGTGACAACATAGGAGACTCTCTCTATGAAGAACATGGTGCTACTTTGAAGAACACGTGTGGTAAAAGGATAGTAGCATTGCCCCTTCTCTCTTTTCTCTCATTTTTTCTCTTTTTTTGGCTCTCCTTTTTTGGCCTCTGTTTTATTTTATTTTATTCTTCGTCCGGAGTCTCATCCCGACTTGTGAGGGAATCATAGTCTCCATCATCCTTTCCTCACCTGGGACAATGCTCTAATAATGATGATCATCACACTTTTATTTACTTACAACTCAATATTACAAATCGATACTAGAACAAAGATATGACTCTATATGAATGCCTGCAGCGGTGTACGGGCATGTGCAATGATCTAGAGTAGCAATGACATCAAAAAATGGACAAGCCATGAAAACATCATGCTAGCTATCTTACGATCATGCAAAGCAATATGACAATGAATGCTCAAGTCATGTATATGATGATGATGATGGAAGTTGCATGGCTATATATCTCGGAATGGCTATGGAAATGCCATGATAGGTAGGTATGGTGGCTGTTTTGAGGAAGATATAAGGAGGCTTATGTGTGACAGAGCGTATCATATCACGGGGTTTGGATGCACCTGCGAAGTTTGCGCTGACTCTCGAGGTGAGAAAGGGCTATGCACGGCACCGAAGAGGCTAGCAATGATGGAAGGGTGAGAGTGCGTATAATCCATGGACTCAACATTAGTCATACATAACTCACATACTTATTGCAAAAATCTATTAGCTGTCTAAACAAGGTACTACACGCATGCTCCTAGGGGGATAGATTGGTAGGAAAAAACCATCGCTCGTCCCCGACCGCCACTCATAAAGAAGACAATAAAAAATAAATCATGCTCCGACTTCATCACATAACGGTTCACCATACGTGCATGCTTCAGGAATCACAAACCTTAACACAAGTATTTCTACCAATCCACAATTACTCACTAGCATGACTCTAATATCACCATCTTTATATCGCAAAACTATTGCAAGGAATCAAACATATCATATTCAGTAATCTACAAGTTTTATGTAGGATTTTATGACTAACCATGTGAATGACCAATTCCTGTCAACTCTCTAAATAGATATAAGTGAAGCATGAGAGTTTAATTCTTTCTACAAAATATATGCCCACGCTCTAACAAATATAAGTGAAGCAAAAGAGCATTCTACAAATGGCGGTTTTCTATGTGAAGAGAAACATGCAATCCAAACTTCAAATGATATAAGTGAAGCACATGAAGCATAATATAAAGCCATACTCAAAAGATATAAGTTAAGTCCATGAAGCATTCTATAAATCAACCAAGGACTATCTCTTACCAGCATGGTGCGTCACTAAAAGAACAATAAAAAGCACACGACGCTCCAAGATTTACGCATATCATGTGACGAATAAAACTATAGCTCCAAGTAAAGTTACCGATGATCGTTGGAAGAAAGAGGGGATGCCTTCTGGGGCATCCCCAAGCTTAGTTGCTTGGGAGTCCTTGAATATTACCTTGGGGCGCCTTGAGCATCCCCAAGCTTAGGCTCTTGCCACTCCTTATTCCTTCATCCATAATGATCTCACCCAAAACTTGAAAACTTCAATCACACAAAACTTAACAAAACCCTCGTGAGATCCGTTAGTATAATAAAGGAAATCACCACTTTAAGTACCGTTGCAAACCCATTCATATTTTATTTTTGCATTGTAGCTACTGTAATATAACTTTTCCATGGCTTATACCACCGATACAATCGATAGTTTCATCAAAACGAGCAAAACAATGCATCAAAAACAGAATCTGTCTTAAACATGATAGTCTGTAGTAATCTGAATAACAACCATACTTATGTAACACCAAAATTTCTGAAAAATTAGGACAAAATAATTTTTTTTTATAGAAGTAATGTGCAAAAAGTTTCAGAAGCTTTTGACATTCCAGTAAAAAAATGTGAATTCATGCACTACAGCCAAAGTTTCTGCTTTTCCACTGCACAAACCAAACAAGAAATCTAATCATCCTAAAGGCAAATCTTGACACATTATTTTTATAATACAATGGCTTTATACAAGGGGATAATTATTTTTGTTGAAATTTTTCTGTAATTAAGATTCACAAAGTTTCCATGGGCATGAACAAAGTTCAAGGAGCTCCCCCACTTCAACAGTGCTCGTCTTTCTTACTTTCACTTCTCTTTTTGAATTTTTTTTAGGTTCCCCACTTTATTTTTTTTGTTTTTAAACTTTATAAAAGCACACAACAGAAATAAATGACTCTCTAAAACTTCCAGGTTGTCTCCCTGGCAGCGCTTTATTTAAAGCCATTAAGCTAGGCATATAGTGCTCACGTAATGGATCCACCCGGATCCCAAGGTATATCAAAGCCAATTTTAGTTAACAATGATTTGTAATTTAGTAGCGAGCACAAAGCAACATATATCATGTAGCATCGAAGTCCAACTCTCTTCCTATGAATCGGCATGTCATAAAAGAAAAATTCGTGCACACATAGTAAAGGCCGATACATAGCATAAACAACTTCTTGCAATTTTATCGTATCGGAAACATAGAGAGGCGGAGATGTAGTTCCTCTCTCATAATAATTGCAAGTAGGAGCAGCAAGCACATGCATATTATATTTATCAAAATCATCATCTGTAGTAGTAAAACACAACCCATCAATATAATCCTTAATAAGCGCAAACTTCTCCAATATAGTGTAGTTGGGAGAATTCAAAAAGATAATAGGACTATCATGCATGGGTGCAATAGCAACAATTTCATTCTTAACATAAGGACCTATAGCAAGTTCATATCCATAAGCATAATTCATATTGGCATCATGGCCACAAGCATAGCAAGCATCAAGTTCATCAAAAAGGGATATTTCAAACGAATCAAAGGGATCATAGCAATTATCATAGCAATCATCCTTCGTTAAGCACAAAGGGAAATTAAACAATCTATGAGTTGAAGAGTTACTCTCATTAGAAGGTGGGCATGGGTGATCAATCCGCTCTTCCTCCTTTTGTTCTTCGCTCTCCTCGTCATCTTTTTCATCTAATGAGCTCACAGTTTCAGCAATTTCGTCTTCCATAGATTCCTGCAAAATATTAGTCTCTTCTTGGAGAGCGGATACTTTCTCAATAAACGGATCAATATCGGCATTGTATTCATAATTCTCATAGCAATATTTAAGTATAGCAAAAATTTCAGGCCTATAAACATCATCATCAAAAGCTTCATACTTTTCAAACAAAGATTTAATTTAATAAGCACCCTTAAAAGCAACGAATTCTTCTGTTCCTTCCACATCATAGTAATCATATATACCATTAGCATAAGAAGCCAAGGTTTCATTATCATTAAATCTACAAGAAAAGGGAAGGTGTAGAGCCCTCATCCTAGAGTAACAAGTATAATCATATCTCAAGCATAAATTCCGAGCATACCAATGCAACATATGAATTTGATCCCATAACAGTTTCCCTTTTGAGTCAAGCGATAATCCCTAAAGTATTCACGTTGATCCAACATGTCTCCCATTATATAATTGAATGGGGTTTCCTCAAGATTATTAAAGTAGTGCCTAATATCTTTCACATAATGAGCATCGAGGGTTTTAGGGGGTTCCCCATCTCCATGAGTAGCAAGTACACCTAATTTTTTTGGTATTTCGTGTTCCATATCCATAACTAAAGATAGAGAACAACTTAGTACAACAAATAAAATCAACTTAGTGATAAAGCAAACAAGCACACACGAGAATATTCACCCCACGCTGTTGCTCCCCGGCAACGGTGCCAGAAAAAGGTCTTGATAACCCACAAGTATAGAGGATCAATTGTAGCCTTTCTTGATAAGTAAGAGTGTCGAACCCAACGAGGAGCTAAAGGTAGAACAAATACTCCCTAAAGTTCTATCGACTACCGATACAACTCTAAGCACGCTTAATGTTCACTTTACCTAGAACAAGTATGAAACTAGAAGTACTTTGTAGGTGTTGTAGGATAGGTTTGCAAGATAATAAAGAACACGTAAATAAAAACTAGGGGTTGTTTAGATAAAGAAACAACTAAGTTAGTTTTCGTAGAGAGCTTTTTGTCACGAGAAAGTTATTTGTCCCTAGGCAATAGATAACTAGACAGGTAATCATTATTGCAATTTTATATGAGGGAGAGGCATAAGCTAACATACTTTCTCTTCTTGGATCATATGCACTTATGATTGGAACTCTAGCAAACATCCGTAACTATTAAAGATCATTAAGGTAAAACCCAACCATAGCATTAAAGTGTCAAGTCCTCTTTACTCCCATACGCAAACAACCTACTTACCCGGGTTTGTGCTTCTGTCACTCACGCCACCCACTATAAGAAAATCATGAACATATTGCAAACCCTACAACGGGGATCCCTCACGCTTGAGCGACACGGAGAGCACCATAGGACAACACCAATAATAAAACATGCAACTCAAACCAATCACGATCATCAATTAACCCATAGGACAAAACGGATCTACTCAAACATCATAGGATAGCCGTACATCATTGGGAAATAATATATAGCGTTGAGCACCATGTTTAAGTAGAGATTACATCGGGGAGAAGGGGTGTTACACAGCTGCATAGAGGGGGAGAGAGTTGGTGATGACGGCAGCGAAGTTGTTGGTGTAGATCGCCATCATGATGATGTCCCCAGCGGTGTTCCGGTGCCACCGGGAGAGAGGGGGAGAGAGCCCCCCTCATTCTTGTTCTTCCTTGACCTTCCCCCTAGATGGGAGAAGGGTTTCCACTCTAGTCCATGGCCTCCATGGAGGCGGAGGGGCGAGAGCCCCTCCAAGATTGGATCTCTCTCTCTGTTTCCTTATGTTTATGCGCTCCTCATTCTGGCCTTTCACCGTTTCTTAAATTCCCGGAGATCGGTAACTCCGACTGGGCTGAAATTTTAACACAATTTTTATCCGGATATTAGCTTTCTTGTGGCAAAAGAAGGGCACCAACCGCCTTACGGAGTGGCCACAAGGGCCCAGGGCGTGCCCCCCTGCCTTGTGGACTTCTCCGCATCATCTTGCGTTGATTCTTTTTTCCCAAAAATCACATATATTCCAAAAAAATCGCCGTAAGTTTTTCTCCCGTTTGGACTTTGTTTGATATGGATTTTCTGCGAAACAAAAAACATGCAACAAACAAGAACTGGCACTAGGCATTGGATCAATATGATAGTCCAAGAAAATCATATAAATTGTTGCCAAAAGTATATAAAAGTTGTAAAACATTGGCATGAAACAGTAAAAAATTATAGATACACATTGGTACGCGTTGGTGCTATACAAACGGTTTTTAACCCCTTTCCGCGACGACGTTTGGAACCATCGCCAAGCGAGTGTGATCGATAGGGGGGTCCTTCCCACACGACCCAGGAACCGTCGGGGATATGCCCTCCTGGCACACACGCTCAGCAAAATGAGGTCGTGTGCGACCGGCAAGCACTCAAATACGGTAATATGTAAGTAGAGCTAAAAAACACAATTATACATGCGAAATTGTTTCCGGTCACAAGTACATCCCACACGGTCAGTCCTCACTAAATGTTTCCGTTCGTGCGTACATCCCACACAGTCCCTCCAAGGAAAACGTTTCCGTTCACAGGTACATCACACACAACTTTCCCCGTTAAATCGTTTGTGATAGCATTGCCATTGCTCACGATATTAACAATTATATCATTTGCGTTATTGAATGCATCTCACACGGTGCATAGAAGAAATGGTGTGGCAAAGGCTGTCCATCACACACAATTTTTATGTGGTAGACGTTTGCGCAAGGTGGCCTAACGCAAACAGTTTTCAAGAGGATGTCGTGTGTGAAGTGGAGATTTATCGCACACGCAGTGGATCCTAGAAACGTTTCAAATCTCCACATCTATCGCAGACATTTCGCTTTCGCAAACCGTGTGCAGTGTAATCCCTAATTAATCCCTAATTTAAAAATCACATGTTTTGAATTTGAAAGAAGGCAATCAGTTATTTCATATCCAACCATGTTTATTACAAATATAGGTTCAACCACGAATGCATAATTTGATGCACAGGTACATATACCGAAGAACTACAGAAGCACCAAGTAAAGAATGATGAACCATAGTTGTACTAAAGACTATAAAGAGAGAGGCGAAAGACATTCTAGTTGCTGGAGAAGGTGAAGCGGAATGCCCATATTGTGCCCTCCTCCATGCGTAATGCGCGCACGACTCTAGGCCAACCCCTTGTGATGGCTGCCCGTCCATCCTTCAGTGTCTTCATTACGACTTCTCGATGCTCATTGTAGTCTGGATGAAATACTTTAACCTTCATTGCGTGTTCACCAATCATGTACTTTGCGAGGTAATCTTGAGTGGACTGCTTCGGGAACCACTGCAAACGAAAAAGATTCAGACATTGTTGTCTAACAACTCATTATGGGCAGTAAAAAGAGAAGGCTGCAGAGTTTGTAGTTACCATCCTACAGCTCACTGTTGTGTTGGATAGAGCATAAACAAATAATTTGCTTGCCACCATTCGTATCTTTTTGCTAATAATCCTTATCAGTTTCCTCACTTGATGCTTGTTCATGAATATCTCATTGCCCCATACGCAAAAAGGGTCGACGTGTGGATCCTTGCCAAGGGCATATGTACCTACAAGTAACAAGTCAATATTAGAAGCTAACAAGTGTCCAGGCCTGGATCTATATGCACTACATTATAGAATGGCGGGGGGAGTACAAGCCGAGGGATGAAGCTAACCCCGGCGGAAAATGGTGGCCACTCCCGTTGTTGTCCTGAATAAGTAGTGGAAAGGCATGATAAGTACAACAACCTTAACATCAAACAAATATAGCAAAGGTAAACAACATCATCTCCAAATGATAGCTTGAATGTGTTGGTTTCAGCATGTTGTTAAAGCAGATATAAAATGGAAGGCAATGCTACCGACAGCAGGCTTAACAGCCATCAAATATTGCAATTCAAACTGGTATTGTTGAAAATGAATAGAATGCAGGTAATGCTTAAACATCACACTGGATAAATGTGTAAAACTGAAATAAAGGACATGTGTTAACTACACCAGGAATAACTGGAACCAAATATAGCCATTGAAACTGGTATTGATGTAGTCGAGCGGCACAGTTCCGACTTGCACATAATCAACAACACATTGTGAATGACTGAAATAAACAAGGCATAAATGACTAGTATAACAACCAAATATAGCCATTGAAAACTGGACAGAGTCTCACTGCAACCAACCTAACAAGCAAATATAGATAAACAGGTCATATGCTTGAAAACTAGACAAATGCTCAGTGCAACCAACCTAACAAGCAGATACAGATAAACAAGGCATCTGCTTGATAACTAGACAAATGCTAAAAAAGCAACCTAACAACCAAATACAGATAAACAAGGCATCTGCTTGATAACTAGAAAAATGCTCACTGCAACCAAACTAAGAACCAAATACATATAAACAAGGCATCTGCTCGATAACTGGAAAAATGCTCACTCCAACCAACCTAACAACCAAATACAGATAAACAAGGCATCTAATCACTATAAACAACCAAATATAGCCATTCGTGAACCTGAAGTGGACAATTCATACTTAAACATCACATGGCCCTATTGAACAATACATTTTTGCATAACTAAAATAATTAAACACGACACAGTTAAAGCACCGCACGACAAATGCTACTACAACAAAGGGTACGGGTTGGCAAGCTAGAAAAGGTAAGATCTGCTGATAGGATGTTGCCTCACATTTCATGGACGGGATCCTTCCAGTTGGAAGAGCACATACCCATGATGCGCTCTCTGATGTCACAGATGGGTTGTTTGACCTTGGAAGAACCTTCGTGGGTGCCCTCCTCGTGGTCGTGGTTGTGGTCGATGAGATCTAACTTGGCAATTGAGGATCCCAAGCCACCACCGTAGAACGTGTCCTTTAGAAATGACAAAATGGGCTCGATGGCGTATAAAGATCGAAAATCCTTGGCCGCTTGGCGGAGGAGATCAGTGGCAGGGCCGTCGAAGAGATCGACGGCGGTTGAACCAGTGGGGTTGGGGATGGACCACTTAACCTGTGACATGGCCCGCGTGAAGCCGTCGCTGTGGACGAGCTTGATGTCGTAGCCAGATTTCCCGAGATATAGTAATACGCTAGCCCGCTGAGATGAAGCCTTCGACATGGCAACGTAGTCAACGTCTTCGCCGGTTTCCGCCGCAACTTGTTGCTCCGGGATCAACAGGTCGGGGCGAACGGCAGCCACCTTGCCAAGGTCCGCCGGAGAGGCCATGATAAACCTTTTCTTGGCCGAATGCTCATCGGGCTCCCGAGATACATGGTTGAGCTTAGGCTACGACATTCTGGAGAAGGGAATGTGGATCTGGCGGGAAGGGACACCGCAAGCCTCATCTAAAAACTCAGGGGAGTGGGGCGACAGTATGGGAATCGCTAGGTAACCTGAACTTTATTATCTAAGCTAGGAGGAATGGGCAGACCGGCAGAGGTTGGCGGCGGTGCCGGCGGCGGTGCCGGCGGCGGTGCCGGCGGCGGTCGTGAGCTAGGGTTCAAGGGGGGGAGGGGCGGGTGGGGAACTGTGGAGGGGGGGGTGCTTGAGGATATGCCGTGGCTACTGAAAATTTTAGTAATGGTGGGTGGAGATGGTGGTGGACGAGGGAGGGCGACGGTTCAAATGCCTCGGCTACTGCAATTTTACTATAAGGTTGGTGCTGGAGGAGTGTGGGCGACGGTTGAAGTACGATGACTACTAAAATTTGGGTAAAGGAATTGATGAGGGGCGGGAGTGCCCAAGATCGCGCACGGTCCAATAACAATATGCGTGTACGATAATGAGGAAAAGTGGCGGAAGCGCCAATTTTTGCAACGTTCAAGGCGGGTAGTTTGTTTTTATATTTGTAGCTAGCTGGTCTATCGCACACGGTTCGTCCTAATTTCCAAATAAACTTACCCACCTTTAACTTGCATAGGTGGTGATTTTACAGCGCACTTGCATCGCACATGGTTAAGCCACTACCTCCACCCTTTGCTCGCGCTTGCACGATCGTGGTGATTTTATAGCGCACTTGCATCGCACACGGTTGAGCCAATACCTCCACCTTTGCTCGCGCTTGTGCAGGCGTGGTGATTCACAGTGCACTTGTATCGCACACGGTTAAGATATTATACCCGTGTCCGTTGAGCGTCATCAGAGTCTTTGCAACAAAAAACGTTAGAGAGGGTCAGAAGACAGCCACACCAGCATGTGGCCCAAATATATATAAGTGAAAAGGGTGGTCTGTGATGTTCAAAATTCCAATGCACAACTTTGACCGCGCGGGCCCACGGTTGGGCGCGTCGTCGAAGATCGATGAGATGGGCCAGAAGTTAAGAACCACCTGGAAGTGGCCAAATATATGTAGGAATATTGGGGATGTTTAAAACTTTAAATACACAATGCGTAACTTTGGTAGCACCTGCCTCGCAAACCCGAAAGCACCCTTGGATATATCTATAATGACATAATGTCGTACCTAGCTAGGATGCTTGGCCCACCACCTCCCACGTCGTGCCAGCGGGGCAGATGCACGTAATGATCGATACTTTGGTCATACATGCATGTCGCCATGACCTACCATAAGACGGACCAATGAATCTATCATTTGATTAAACGACAGCTGTTGTTGTCCATAAACCGCTTGGGCCAATAGATTGAACCATCATAAAAATCGCACGAGAGGGACCACAAAATAGCACCTCTTGCATGCGGCCCAAAATGATGTACGTTGGGAAGGGGTGATGTGAGTTTTCAATATAGAATAATGTACAATTTAGATGTGGTGCCTACCTCTCGATACAGACAACAACCATGAAGGCAAGGTAGTTAAGGACGAGATACGCAGGGGATGATGTAGGTCGAACCCAGCAATCCGAGCATGTGGGAGGGAATCCTGACAACGCATGAGCTCGAGCTTTGGTTGAGCGACATGTGACGGTGACCGGCCCTAACATGAAATAGGAGGAATCCATTCATGGCCAACACATACCCCTCAGTATCGGTCAAAGGGATGATATATATATATATATATACACTTGGGGAGCCCACAGATATGCGTGTCGTCACAAAAAACCGCAGAAGGGAGACATGGTCGATCAGAAGACCTCGTATACACTGCATGTGGCCCAGAAATATGCATGGGAACGGTGGTGTGTGATGTGTTTAAGTCCTGAATGCACAACTTAGATGGGCCACCAACTACATTACAAACCAAACACCATACCCGACTCCAAGCCTGGTTCAATACGTACAATGTCGGTTTCCCAACTTCGAGGCGGCAGCGGGGGGGGGGGGGGTCGTCCCACGCATGCGCTCAAACTTTATTTGGTCTAGCATGGGACACATCTATATCTATAGCCCTATATAGTGTGCGAATAACTTTGAAAGTTGGTCGTTGGATGAAGCCAATCCGACGGTACAGAGATGGCAAATCCGAGCACTACTGGTCGTTGGATATCATCTACATTCCACCAGATTCTGCCACATGTACAATCTAGAAGACTCCATGATTGAACTTAAGCATAATGCACAAACCTCAAAACACAAGCACTTCTCCTTTGTTCTACAATCTTCCATATCTTAATTGCCCAAACTTTTTTTTCTAAATGAATTGTCACTTTTTGTTTTTTACTTTATGCTTTACAATGCACAATTCCATGAATCTTAAAATATATTTTTTATAAACCTAATTGATTTTGGGTGAGATGAACTATAAGAACTAAACGAACATCTACATCATGCATATATGACTCAAAGCTTACATGCTATAGTGTGGTATTTATTCATAATTTGGTTACCAAATCTCATGCGTGCAATGCACGTGTACCTTACTAGTATCAATAGGAAATCATCATGGTCAAACCCTTCTCGTTGTTGGGTCAAAGGGATAGATTGTTTGGGCCCCCCTAATTGTCGGTAAAGGATAGTATATATACCTCGAGGAGCCCACAGATATGTGCCACGTCTATAAGCCGCACAAGGGAGACATGCTCGAGAAGAACACCCTGCCCCCTATACCATGCATGCAACCTGAAAAAGTTTTATATAATCGCCATGACAGGTCAAGTCAATCATTCTTTAATTTTTTAGAGCAAAAGATAACCCATAAAAACATAGTCTACAAATTAGCAAAACAAGGATCCCAAGGTTTATATAATTGCCATGATAGGTCACTATAGAGATATAATATATCTCTATAATGACCGTGTCATGGCATTTAAATGAAGCTTGAGATATGCAACTTCCCACCGGGTCATCCATCCTTGGACTACTCCAGCCCGAGCACGCTTAACTTCTGCGTTCTATTCGACTAGGCTAGCGGATGGGAAGCCGCCCCTTGCTGATAAGAATTGCCTCCTTGCCATTAAGGCGTTTCACTCTGGTCACCCTATGGGACCTACTCCCTCCTATCACACACATTTGTGCTTTTAGAAACGGTGTGGGATATTTACATGGACGGTGTGTCACCGCTAGCCTTCAATGAGCACTGACACTGGTAGTGGGAAAATGATGGGAGAAGAGGCGGGAAACCGATGAGAGGAGTGGCGAGAAACGATAGCCTATTTAGAAAACCTAGTAGAGAAGGAAGCGGGAGCTAGCACGACGCATGCACACAGTGCTTACCCATGTACTGCATGTGCCGTCAAAGGGCTCAGGGTTGCCGTTCGATCTGGGAGCATCCAACGGTGCACACGTACGATCCGTGGGGTTTGGGTTCTGGCCAATCAGAACGCACGACTCAGATCGCACGCGTAGTAAGGTGGGGGCCCGGGGGAGGGGGGCATCGGCCACGGTTTGGTAGGCACACGGCTTTCGTGAGTGAACCGTGTGCTATTTGAAAACATTTCGTGAGAAAAATCTCGGTTTTTAAATCCCTGTAAATCCAAAACTCACCCAAAAATCGTGAAACCTGGCATGGTGTCACGACATGGCACATATATGTCAAGGAATTTTTTTCGTCCATTTTCGCACAAGTTTTATTACAAGCCTCTTACAAACCGGAGCTTCTCTCAAAGAAGTCTCGTGGTTCCGATAGGGAAACGTGTCCCCCTTGTGGGCGAAACGTAATCACTGCCTCTTTTCGCCTTGTATTTTCTTCTACAGGCAACATGGAACAACATGATATAAGTGTTGAAATTTAAACTTATTCAGGGTTCATTTGGACTTTTTATACACTAATTGAGTTTCCTAGGCATTTAATGTCTATATTTCAAATCTGAACTTCAAATACATGCTCCAGTTCACCAAAATGGCTTGAAATTTATACATGTGTCCTTGGGTGCATGTTTAGGTCCCATGCCAGGAATGGGAACGAATTACAACCATAACCGCGTCCTGGCTCGTCCTCAAACATTTGGAATCTTGGTTTTTAAATCCCCATAAATCCTAAACTCACCAGAAAGTCATCAAAGATGGCATGGTGTCACGTCATGGCACATATATGTCGTGGTAAAAACATTGTCCAATTTGGGCCAAGCTTTATTACAAACCTCTTACACACCGGTGCTTCTCTCAAAGAAGCCTCGTGGTTCCGATAGGGAAACGTGTTCCCCTTGTGGGTGAAACGCAATCTGTGCCTCTTTTTGCCTTGTATTTTATTCTATGGGCAACATGGAACGACAGGATATCCGTGCTGAAATTTAAACTTATTCAGGGTTCGTTTGGCCTTTTTATACACTTATTGAGTTTCCTAGGCATTTAATGTCCATAATTCAAATCTGAACTACAAATACATGCTCCAGTTCACCAAAATGGCTAGAAAAATTATACATGTGTCCTTGGGTGCATGTTTAGGTCCCATGCCAGGAATGGGAACAAATTACAACCATACCGGTGTCCTGGCTTGTCCTCAAACATTTCGAATCTCGGTTTTTAAATCCCGATAAATCCAAAACTCACCAGAAAGTCATCAAAGGTGGCATGGTGTCACGTCATGGCGCATATATGTCATGGTAAAAACATTGCCAATTTGGGCCAAGCTTTATTACAAACCTCTTACAAATCGGAGCCTGTCGCAAGAACCCTCGTGGTTTCGAGAGGGAAACATGTCCCCTTGTGGGTCAAACGATAATCGCTCCCTCTTCTAGCCTCGTATTTTCTTCTACACGCAACACGGAACAATGGGAGATTTGCGCTAAAGTTTGAAATTATTCAGGGTTCATTTGACCTTTTTTTATTCATTAATTGAGTTTTCTAGTCATTTAATGTCCATAATTCAAATATGAACTACAAATACATGCTCCACTGCACCAAAATGGCTAGAAAAAACATACGTGTTTCCTTGGGGTGCATGCTTAGGTCCCATGGAATGAATGGGAACGGATTCAACCGTCTCGCCATCCTGGCTTGGCCACAAACATTGCGAATCTCGGTTTTTAAATCTCTGTAAATCCAAAACTCACCAGGAAATCATGAAACTTGGCATGGTGTCACTACATGGTACATATAATTGTCCAATTTGGGCGAAGCTATATTACAAGCCTCTTACAAACTGGAGCCCGTCGCATCCCTCGTGGTTTCGATAGGGAAACATGCCCCTCTTGTGGGCGAAACGATAATTACTGCCTCTTCTCGCCTTGAACTTTGTTTTCTACATGCAACATAGAATAACAGGAGTGTTGTGACGCCCTCGATTCAATCGTACACTAATCATACACGCAAATGTGTACGATCAAGATCAAGGACTTGCGGGAAGATATCACAGCACAACTCTAGACACAAAATAAAATAATATAAGCTTTATATTACAAGCCATGGGCCTCGAGGGCTCGAATACATAAGATCGAAAACACAAGAGTCAGCGGAAGCAACAATATCTGAGTACAGACATGAGTTAAACAAGATTTCCTTAAGAAGGCTAGCACAAAAGTAGCAACGATCGAAAAGGCAAGGCCTCCTGCCTGGGAGCCTCCTAACTACTCCTGGTCATCGGCGGCCTCCACGTAGTAGTAGGCACCCACAGTGTAGTAGCAGTCGTCATCGAAGGTGGCGTCTGGATCCTGGGCTCCACCATCTGGTTGCGACATCCGAGAAGAATGGAAAAGGGGGGAAAAGGGGGAGCAAAGCAACCATGAGTACTCATCCAAAGTACTCGCAAGCAAGGATCTACACTACATATGCATCGGTGTCAATGAAAAGGGTAGTATATGTGGACTGAACTGCAGAATGCCGGAAGAGAAGGGGAAAGCCTAGCCTATCAAAGATTAGCATCTTCTGGAAACCACCATCTCGCAGCAACAGGAGGGAGTAGAGTAGAATAAAGTAAAGTAGTAGAAGTGTTATCAACCTCGGCCAGAGATCCTTTCTCGACTCCCTGCGAGAAAGCAATCCCAGAGCCATACTATCCATTTCTCATATCCATGTCTCATCTCAAGTATCCAGTTCTAGTTGTATCGATCGGGATACAACTCCAAGTGTCCGTTACCGTAGGACAGGCTATCGATAGATGTTTTCTTCCCTGCAGGGGTGCACCAACTTACCCACCACGCTCGATTAACTCCGGCCGGACACACTTTCCTGGCATGCCCGGCCTCGGCCAAACAATACGCCGCAACCTGACCTAGGCTTAATAGAGAGGTCAACACGCCGGACTAAACCTATGCCCGAAGGGGTCATGGGCCATCTCCCCGGGAACTCCTGCACGTTGCGTACGCGGCCGGTGAGCAGACCTAGCTACCTCCTTAAACAAGGCAGGAGCTTACGCAGTCCAACCCGGCGCGCGCCGCTCAGTGGCTGACGTCGATTAAGCTTTAGCTGATGTATACGACGCAGAACGCCCATACTATGCCCACGTGATGGTTAGTGCTATCGGGCCAGAGGCCCCTCGGATCAAATATCCAAATCGTAGTGGATTAGGAGCACGCGGTAACAAGCAGAGACTCACGAAAGATGTGACCCCGTTGCCCCGTCTCGAGGACTTGCGGCAAAGGGCTAGGAATGCCCGGCCACGCCTCGTAATTATCTCGCGGGCACCCTCCAGGTCAACCCGTCTCCTCATCAGTCGCGGGTACCCCTCAGGGTCGACCCGCCTTTCCAAGTAATAGTTGTAAAGTCCAAGTATCCGTGTGTTCAAACATCAAGGGGAAAACCCGAGGAATCACCCCCGGTGAATTCCACTCGATGTAATCATCAAGGTGAACGTAAGAGGAAACCACCCTCGAGGTTCACACTTGAGGGGTTGCACGACAGAGCCGTATCGGAAGTGGTTAAGGAGGAAATCACCCTCAATGACCACGACCGAATAGCTACACTACAGGTTAACATCAGAAGTGCTGATGAGGCCTCACCCTCGGCACTCGATAGTAACCCAGTAGTGTCGAGCAACTAAGGGGAAAGTGATGTGCGGTGCCGGGGCCTAGTCTTTGTTCCCGTTGATCGGGTCTTCGATGATGAAGCAGGGGCAACAAGGACAAGGTGGGGGTCACTGGTGGATCACTAACCAACCTATACTAAGAATTTTAGGATAAGCAGGTAGGTAACAATAAGCAGGTTACAAAAGCAGGCTATGCATCAGAATAGGAGCAAACAATAACAGTAGCAAAATCTAATGCAAGCATGAGAGAATGGAATGGGCGATATCGGGATGATCAAAGGGGGGGCTTGCCTGGTTGCTCTGGCAAGAAGGGTTCATCGTCGATGTAGTCGATCACAGGGGCATCGTCGGTCTCGGGGTCTACCAGCGAGAAGAGGGGGAAGAAACAATAAATATAAAGCAAACAAAGTAACACAAAGCATAACATGGCAATACGCGGTGCTAGGGGTGATCTAACGTAGTGCTAGGTGATACAGACGAAGAGGGAAAACATCCGAAGAGGTTTTCCTGGCGTTTGGCTTTATCCGGTCGGACAAAAGAGAGGGGACGGTTCCATGTTCAGCATGCTAGGGGCATGTAATAGATGAACGAAACGTGTATTCGGATTCGTTGGATTTTTCTGAGCAACTTTCATATAGAAAACATTTTCGTCGGAGCTACGGTTTAATTTCTATTAATTTCCAAAGTTTATTGAATTATGCATTTGATTTAAAAAATGCCCCCATTTACTTTTTATACATAGGAGTGGGCTATTCATTAGTATGATAGTAGGGTCCAGGGGTCCAGTCAGCAGCATTTGACCAGACTGCTTTGACTAGTCAACAGGGTCAACGGTCCCACATGTAATAGACACAAGTGCTAATTGAAATTAACTAAACTAGTAAAAACAACTAAACAGGGGGGCGACTAGTCATAGGGCATCTACTACACTACGATTAAAACAACAGGGCTAATCCCAAATGAACAGGGCCGGCCCCTTCATGCCGTGGCTCAAGGCCGTGGCTGGGACACGCACACGCGACCGCTCACAGAGAGCGCCGGCGGCCAATGCCCAGCTCATGCAGGGCCGGCCAAAGCAGTGAGCAGGCACGAGAGTAGAGCTCTGACGGGCGCGCGCGGGTGGGGGAGCACCGGAGGCCACGGCGGTGGTAGCAGGCGGTGGCGGTGGTTGTGCCGAGGTCAGGGCGGAGCGGAGCAGGGGCGACCGGCGTGTGGGCGTGTGGTCGCGGGCGTGCGCCTGGCGTTCAAGATTCCATCGGAGCGCGGCATCAGCGCTAGAGCAGCAGCCATAGGAGGATGCAGCAGCGGCAGTAGCAGTTTTAGTCAGGAAAGCAGCGGCGACGGCTGCTAGCGGAGGCAGTGGCGGCGGCTAGCTGCTACCTCTTGAGCACTGCGTTGGTTTTCCCTTGAGGAGGAAAGGGTGATGCAGCAAAGGAGCGTAAGTATTTCCCTCAGTTTTTGAGAACCAAGGTATCAATCCAGTAGGAGGCTACGCGCGAGTCCCTCGCACCTGCACAATACAAATAAATCCTCGCAACCAACGCGATAAGGGGTTGTCAATCCCTTCACGGTCACTTACGAGAGTGAGATCCGATAGATATGATAGGATAATATTTTTGGTATTTTTATGATAAAGGTGCAAAGTAAAATAAAAGGAAAGTAAAAAAGCAAAGGAAATAACAAAGTATTGGAAGATTAATATGATGAAGATAGACCCGGGGGCCATAGGTTTCACTAGTGGCTTCTCTCAAGAGCATAAGTATATTACGGTGGGTGAACGAATTACTGTTGAGCAATTGACAGAATTGAGCATAGTTATGAGAATATCGAGGTATGATCATGTATATAGGCATCACGTCCGAGACAAGTAGACCGACTCCTGCCTGCATCTACTACTATTACTCCACTCATCGACCGCTATCCAGCATGCATCTAGAGTATTAAGTTCATGAAAACAGAGTAACGCCTTAAGCAAGATGACATGATGTAGAGGGACAAATTCATGCAATATGATAAAAACCCCATCTTGTTATCCTCGATGGCAACAATGCAATACGTGCCTTGCTGCCCCTACTGTCACTGGGAAAGGACACCGCAAGATTGAACCCAAAGCTAAGCACTTCTCCCATTGCAAGAAAGATCAATCTAGTAGGCCAAACCAAACTGATAATTCGAAGAGACTTGCAAAGATAACCAATCATACATAAAAGAATTCAGAGAAGATTCAAATATTGTTCATAGATAATCTTGATCATAAACCCACAATTCATCGGTCTCAACAAACACACCGCAAAAAGAAGATTACATCGAATAGATCTCCACGAGAGAGGGGAAGAACATTGTATTGAGATCCAAAAAGAGAGAAGAAGCCATCTAGCTACTAACTATGGACCCGAAGGTCTGAAGTAAACTACTCACACTTCATCGGAGAGGCTATGGTGTTGATGTAGAAGCCCTCCGTGATGGATGCCCCCTCCGGCGGAGCTCCGGAACAGGCCCCAAGATGGGATCTCGTGGGTACAGAAGGTTGCGGCGGTGGAATTAGGTTTTTGGCTCCGTATCTGATCGTTTGGGGGGTATGTAGGTATATATAGGAGGAAGAAGTACGTCGGTGGATCAACGTGGGGCCCATGAGGGTGGAGGGCGCGCCCTGGGGGATGGGCGCGCCCCCCTACCTCGTGGCCTCCTGGAAGCTTCTCTTACGTAGGGTCCAAGTCTCCTGGATCATGTTTGTTCCAAAAATCACGCTCCCGAAGGTTTCATTCCGTTTGGACTCCGTTTGATATTCTTTTTCTGTGAAACTCTGAAATAGGCAAAAAACAACAATTCTGAGAAGGGCCTCCGGTTAATAGGTTAGTCCCAAAAATAATATAAAAGTGGATAATAAAGCCCAATATTGTCCAAAACAGTAGATAATATAGCATGGAGCAATCAAAAATTATAGATACGTTGGAGACGTATCACTAGAGGAGGCAGCAGCGACAGCTAGAGGCAGTAGTTAGTAGCGGGAGCGTTGTGGTAACAGCGGCAACAGAATAGGCAGCAGCAATCACACGCACGTACGTGTATGTGGGGTTCAGGCACGACGGTGACGGCGGCCTACGGCTTATAAATCGAAGGGGGAAGGGGGGCCCAAGGGAGGAGCTCACGTGATTCGAACGGAGCGGACGTCGAGCTCGGGGATGGCCGGAAGCTGATGAATCGATGGAGATGTGGTGGTGGCCGAGTGCGGAGAAGATGGCGAAGGCATCATCTACGCGTCGCCTCGACTTGATTCGGTCCCCGGGACGTACGAAGTCGACCGTGGCGATGCTCTTGGACACCTTCCCGTGTGACGGAGACGATGGTGGCCGCGGCAATGACGACGACGAGGGCGGTCACCGCATCGAGCCCGATCTTGATTTCAAGCGGATGAGGAGGGAGGAGATGGGGAAAATACGGGGGAATGGACGAAAGCGGCCTAGGGTTTGCGTTGGCGTTTTGTAGGCGCCGGGGAGGTAGGGGATGGCCGGTACGTGGCCATGGCCGTGGGATGGCCACCACGGCTTCCCCCTCCTCCTACTATAGCGAAAGGTCAGGGAAGACCCAGTTGGGCTGGGCCATGTACTATTAACGGTGGGCCAAAGTGCACAGGAGACTTTAGTTCTTATTCTGTTTCTCTTTTTCCATTACTCTTTTCTATTTTAGACACTATTTTCTATTTATTTGAGGCACTAAATGATTTTACTAAAATATGAAACCTAGCACATAAATGCCACACAGTGATATGATGATGCTCACAAAGTTTCAAATCAAATGGAAATACATAAACATTTGATTATTTTGAAAAAAGTCATTTTTGTTGTTTTGAACCACTTTATACTTTACTAGGGATTAACTGGCGAGTCAGATGATGTTGGTTCCAACATGACAAATGATCAGGGGAATTTATAGAATAATGCACACATTTTAGTTTTATTGTTTGAAGAAATAATAATTTCACTTGCAATTAAAATTTGAATTTGAGTTTGAATAAGGACAAGTGGCAATTTGCTTAGTAATCATGATGACTTGGCCATCATTAGGGGAGATTACTGTAGCATGATTCTTGGGGTGTTACAAGTGCCGTGCTGAAATTTGAAACTGTTCAGGGTTCGTTTGGCCATTGTATATATTACTAATTAAGTTTTCTACACATTTAATGTAGTCCATAATTCAAATTTGAACTACAAGCACATGCTCCAGTGAAGCAAAATGGGTGGGAAATCGTACATGTGTCATTGGGTGCATGTTTAGGTCTCATTTAAGGAATGGGAATGAATTACAAACTTGTCATCGTCCTGAAACATTGAGAATCTTGGTTTTTAAATCCCAGTAAATCAAAAACTCACACAAAAAACATGAAACTTGGCATGGTTTCATGACATGGCACATATATGCTGTGTAAAAAAATCGTCCAGTTTGAGATGAGGCGCACACATTTGTAGCCAACGAAGTCCTTTTTGAAACAAAAAGCTGACATGTTAATATCGCAAACGGTTGTATTATATTAATCGTGTCAAAATTTAACCATACTCGGTGGCGTGCGTGCAGCTGTTTGATTAGACGAGACGAGCGCGAGAAGTCCGCCGTGCAGGCTCGACGGGACGCGTGCATCCTGTCCACCTCGCAGGCTCGATGGGAGACGTGCGAGCAGCAAGGCCGCCCATGCTCACCGGGAAGCGAGCTCTTTGACCTCCATGCACCAGCCGCCGCCCGCCTCGCTCACAACTTCTCCATTACTGGTTTAATTAAAGCACCTAGACGGAGGGTGTTTGCTTGTGATCCCATGGCAGCATTTGCTTTGTTCGTGTTTTCAACTCGTATTCCGGCCTAATTTAAATTGCCACAGAGGGCAATGGATAATACGACCACAAATAAAATGGCAACGGATAATACGATGACAAATTTACAATGGCGCAGATAATAATTGTATTACATATTCCGGATAATTTAAAATGCCACATGCGGCAAAGCCCGGAAGACACGGGGCAAGAGAAGAAGGAAATTGTAGACACCGATCTGGGTCGCTGCTGTCTCTACTCGTCGATGGATCTCCGGGCGACGACATCCTCCAGGTCCTTCTTCAATTCCTCACGACTTTGCTTGAAAGCAGCCACGGATTCCTCCACCTCCTGCTTGCGCTCGATCCGGAGCTTCCTCAAGTCACCCATCAGTTCCTCAACGACCACTGTCAGCGTCGTCTTCGAGGCACTGCTCCGCTCATGCAACATCTTCCAGCTAGTGGCCTCCTCCTCCTTCTCGGTGAGCGCCTTGAGGAGCTTTGCATTGTCACCCATGAGTTGCTCGACGAGGCCAGTTGCCTTGTCAGCCAAGGCATCGTTGATCTTGAGCAGCTTTGTCAAGCTGTCGACCAGCTCCTGCTGCTTAGTGACGCCAGCGAGAATGTCGTCGTCGCCGGCCAAGGACTTCAGGAACGTCAGCTCGTCGCGATGGCCAATGCTGCGAGTGCGCTTGTGAGAGCCCTCGCATGCCCATGAGAGCTTGTTCGAGGGCTCTGCGGTGCGCCGGGACATCTCTGCTGCGGCTTCGCGGCGGGACCTCTCTAGTGCTTCCGCGACCTTGGTCTTTGCTGCCTGGTTATATGTCCACCCTAAACTCCTCCAACCGGTCATGGCGGAACGACTTGACAGGAAAGACCAGTTTTGTGGGTGATAAGGACAGGAACTGTGAAGTAATTTTCAAGTGGGTAGTTTGTATAGCCCAGTGCTAAGTGTGAAGACACATATAGGTGTGAATAGATTTGCAATTACTTATTGCGTTGTAATTTGCAATGTGACGAGAAACAAGGTCAAAATTTATTGATGGTAGAAGGTTGACCACGTGGTTGCTCGCCATTGAGGCGGCCGCGGCGCGCTCTGCTCGCTTTCGTCCGAGCGTTTTTCTCGCCATTGAGGCTGCCGCGGCGCGCTCCGTTCATCCAAGTCGGCTGTTTGCCATGTATCACACACATCTTGTTAAGTTGAACCGTTTTTGTTGTGTTCCCTAATCGAAAACAGTTCGTCCAAGTGAGCTGTATGCCGTATATCACACACACCTTGATCTGGCTAACCGTTTTTGTTGCACTCCCTAATAGCAAACAGTTCATCGGAGTGAACTGTATGCCATATATCGCACACACATTGATATGGTTGCCCGTTTCTATTGTTCTGCCTCATCGCAAATAGTTCGAATGGATTAACTATGTACCCTGCATCACACAGGCAACTAAAATCTGAACCATGTTTGATGGCTCCGCCATCGCAAACGTTTTGCATCTTTTTTGACGGTCTTTTTATATCCCCATTTGCGATTAATGCATCACACATAGTTTCGTGAAAGTGTCTCTGATCGTAGTGTCACGTTAGCAGCATCCTGCAGTAGTGATGATGGAGACGTATCAATAATGATATTGAACTAGGTATGAAGATACCGACGATCGAATCTCAGGCAAGTAACATACCGATGGACAAAGGGAATTACGTATGTTGTCATAACGGTTCGACCGATAAAGATCTTCGTAGAGTATGTAGGAGACCATATGGGCATCCAGGTTCCTCTATTGGTTATTGACCGGAGAGGTGTCTCGGTCATGTCTACATAGTTCTCGAACCCGTAGGGTCCGCATGCTTAACGTTCGTTGGCGATATAGTATTATACGAGTTATGTGATTTGGTGACCGAATGTTGTTCTGAGTCCCAGATGAGATCATGGACATGATGAGGAGTCTTGAAATGGTTGAGAGGTAAATACTGATATATAGGACGATGGTATTCGGACACCGGAAGTGTTTGAGAGGGTACCGAATACTTATCGGGTCATCGGAAGGAGTTTCGGGCACCCTCAGCAAAGATATGGGCCTTATGGGCCAAGAGAGGGAACACACCAGCCCACAAGGGATTGGTGCGCCCCTATAGAGGTCTTCCCTGTGAGGAGGAGAAGGAAAGAGGGAAGGGAAAGGAAAGTGTGGAGTAGGACACCCCCTTCCTTCCCTCTCCCCCTCTTTCCTTCCCCCTTCTTCATAAAAGGAAAGGGGGGGCGCAGGAGGGCAGGAGCCCTAGGGCCGGGTGCCAGCCCGTTGGGGCATGCCCTGGCTGCCCTAGGCTGCCTCCTGTCCCCTCCCACCTATATATATGTGGGAGGGGGTGCCACACAAGGACACAACATTGTCTTAGCCGTGTGCGGCGCCCCCTGATACGCCTCCAACGTATCTATAATTTATGAAGTATTCATGCTATTATATTATCCATCTTGGATGTTTAATGGGCTTTACTATGAACTTTTATATTATTTTTGGGACTAACCTATTGACCCAGAGCCCAGTGCCAGTTTCTGTTTTTTCCCTTGTTTCAGTGTTTCGCAGAAAAGGAATCAAACGGAGTCCAAACGGAATGAAACCTTCGAGAGAGTTATTTTTGGAACGGAAGCAATCCAGAAGACTTGGAATGTACGTAAGGGAAGCAACGAGGAAGGCACGAGGCAGGGGGCGCGCCCACCCCCTGGGCGCGCCCTCCACCCTCGTGGGCCCCTCATGGCTCCCCTGACCGACTTCGTTCGCCTATATATACCCATATACCCTAAAACCACCGGGGAACAGAATAGATCGGGAGTTCCGCCGCCGCAAGCCTCTGTAGCCACCAAAAACCAATCGGGACCCTGTTCCGGCACCCTGCCGGAAGGGGGATCCCTCACCGGTGGCCATCTTCATCATCCCGGCGCTCTCCATGACGAGGAGGGAGTAGTTCACCCTCGGGGCTGAGGGTATGTACCAGTAGCTATGTGTTTGATCTCTCTCTCTCTCTCTCTCGTGTTCTTGAGGTGATACGATCTAGATGTATCACGAGCTTTGCTATTATAGTTGGATCTTATGATGTTTCTTCCCCTCTACTCTCTTGTAATGGATTGAGTTTTTCCCTTTGAAGTTATCTTATCGGATTGAGTCTTTAAGGAATTGAGAACACTTGATGTATGTCTTGCCGTGCTTATCTGTGGTGACAATGGGATATCACGTGATCCGCTCGATGTATGTTTTGGTGGTCAACTTGCGGGTTCTGCCCATGAACCTATGCATAGGGGTTGGCACACGTTTTCGTCTTGACTCTCCGGTAGAAACTTTGGGGCACTCTTTGAAGTTCTTTGTGTTGGATGAATAGATGAATTTGAGATTGTGTGATGCATATCGTATAATCATACCCACGGATACATGAGGTGACATTGGAGTATCTAGGTGACATTAGGGTTTTGGTTGATTTGTGACTTAAGGTGTTATTCTAGTACGAACTCTATGATAGATCGAACGGAAAGAATAGCTTCATGTTATTTTACTACGGACTCTTGAATAGATCGATCAGAAAGGATAACTTTGAGGTGGTTTCGTACCCTACCATAATCTCTTCATTTGTTCTCCGCAATTAGTGACTTTGGAGTGACTCTTTGTTGCATGTTGAGGGATATTTATATGATCCAGTTATGTTATTATTGTTGAGAGAACTTGCACTAGTGAAAGTATGAACCCTAGGCCTTGTTTCCTAGCATTGCAATACCGTTTACGCTCACTTTTATTACTTGTTACCTTGCTGTTTTTATATTTTCAGATTACAAAAACCTATATCTACCATCCATATTGCACTTGTATCACCATCTCTTCGCCGAACTAGTGCACCTATACAATTTACCATTGTATTGGGTGTGTTGGGGACACAAGAGACTCTTCGTTATTTGGTTGCAGGGTTGCTTGAGAGAGACCATCTTCATCCTACACCTCCCACGGATTGATAAACCTTAGGTCATCCACTTGAGGGAAATTTGCTACTGTCCTACCAACCTCTGCACTTGGAGGCCCAACAACGTCTACAAGAAGAAGGTTGTGTAGTAGACATCAAGCTCTTTTCTGGCACCGTTGCCGGGGAGGTGAGTGCTTGAAGGTATATCTTTAGATCTTGCAATCGAATCTTTTTGTTTCTTGTTTTATCACTAGTTAGTCAATAAAAGAAAACTACAAAAAAATGGAATTGAGTTTGCCTCATAGCTTCATCTTTTTAATATCTTTCGTGAGTATGATGGAAAGGAAAATTGTGCCAAAGTGTTAGAAGAAGAATGCAATAAAATGTTTGGCACTAAATCTTTGAATGATGAGCATGATTGCAATGTTGTTAGTATGAACTCTTTGAATATCCATAGTACTAATGATGATTGCACTAGTTATGATGAAAATGTCTCCTATAAGCATGTCAACTTTTGTGGAGTGCATAGAGTTTGCAAGTACATACCAAAAAGGGAAGATAGATTTTGTAAGAGGCATAAGTACTTAGAAACTAAATGGTTGCAAGAAAGGCTAGATGTTTGTGCTGAAAATTTAAATTTTCTTAGCCGTACTTGTGAACTTTGTAATGAACGTGGTCATTTAACTATCCGATGCAAATTGTTTCATGATCTAATCGTGTCCAAAAATTGTGATGACTTGATTTCCCTTGCACATCATAATGAACTTAGTTTGCTTATGGGATATGAAGAAATGAAACGTATAACTAACTATCTTCGAGAATTTGCCCGTTATAAACTTCTTGACTTTGATCTAGAGGAAATTTATATGTATTGTGCGGAGAATTGCATTGAAAATCCTTATATTGCCAATTACATAAATAAAAGAAAACAAATAGAAGATGAAGAGAATACTAATGAAAGGGAAGAGACTTCCCAATATCCTCCTATTATTTCTTATGATGAATCAGGTAACGAGGAGGAGCCTTCTATTCAACCAATCTCATTAATAAGGAGCTCCAAAAAGAGGGATAAACCCGCACATGATGTGAAGAAGAAAAAGAAAAAACAGAGAAGCAAAGGTAAAAAGGTATCCCTCCCAAATGATGTTGCTCCTACTACTCATCGTGGTGATGATAATTGCTATACTATTGGTGCTATCCATATTATTAATGATGAGAGTGATTATGCTTATGATATGAAAAGGCCCAAGCTTGGGGATGCTATGTTTGAAGAAGATGATGTTTTTGAGAATATATTTGCTGCAATTAATGTTTGTCCCAAGCTTGGGGATGCTATGTTAAATGAAGATGATATTTTTAGTCTCCCAAGTTTTGATATGCAAATTTATAATGATGGCATGCCTCCTACTTATGATGATTATATTGATGAAAGTGGGTTTGGAAGAGTGTCAACTTTAGGAAGTAATGATCCCACTATTTTGGAGGATGTTGAATCTTATTGTGATGAATATGAAAGTGGATTTGGAGAGGTCATGACTTTATTTAGTGATGATTCCACTACCTTGGAAGAGGTTTTAAACGATTATGATGAGAACAAAGTTGCTACTTATGATGATTATTGTGATGAAACTTATGCTATAAAAAGTAGTGATGAATATATTTATAAAACTTGTCATGATTATGATTCCCTTTTTTCTGAACATTACTCATTTAATGTGGAAACAATTTATAGTATTCAAGTCTCTTATGATACTCCCACTATCCCGAATGAGAAGAATTTTGCTTATGTGGAGAGTAGTAAATTTTCTATGCTTGTAGATCATGAAAAGAATGCTTTAGGTGCTGGTTATATTGTTGAATTTATTCATGATGCTACTGAAAATTATTATGAGGGAGGAACATATGCTTGTGGAAATTGCAATAATATCAAGTTTCCTCTCTATGTGCTTAAAGTTTTGAAGTTATGCTTGTTTTGCCTTAATGTGCTAGTTGATTATTGTTCCCATAAGTTGTTTGCTCACAAAATCCCTATGCATAGGAAGTGTGTTAGACTTAAATGTGCTAGTCATATTCTTCATGATGCTCTCTTTATGTTTCAATTCTTATCTTTTATGTGAGCATCATTGAAATCATCATGCCTAGCTAGGGGCGTTAAACGATAGCGCTTGTTGGGAGGCAACCCAATTTTATTTTAGTTTTTTTCCTTTTGGTTCTGTTTAGGAATAAATAGTCAATCTAGACTCTGTTTAGATGTGGTTTTATGTTTTAATTAGTGTTTGTGCCAAGTAGAACCTTTGGGAAGACTTGGATGAAGTCTTTATGATCATGCTGTAAAAAAAACAGAAACTTTAGCGCTCACGAGATTAGCTAAAACTTTTTACTGGAGAGTGCTATTTAGTTGATTCTTTTTGAAAATGATTACTAGACAAATTACTCAGGTCCACCAATTTATTTTAGAATTTTTGGAGTTCCAGAAGTATATGTTTGATACAGATTACTACAGACTGTTCTGTTTTTGACAGATTCTGTTTTCTATGTGTTGTTTGCTTATTTTGATGAATCTATGAGTAGTATCGGAGGGTATGAACCATATATAAGTTGGAATACAGTAGATATTACACCAATATGAATTTATAATGAGTTCATTACAGTACCAAAAGTGGTGATTTATTTTCTTATACTAACGGAGCTTACGAGTTTTCTGTTGAGTTTTCTGTTGTGAAGTTTTCAAGTTTTGGGTAAAGATTCGATGGACTATGGAATAAGGAGTGGCAAGAGCCTAAGCTTGGGGATTCCCAAGGCACCCCAAGGTAATATTCAAGGATAACCAAGAGCCTAAGCTTGGGGATGCCCCGGAAGGCATCCCCTCTTTCGTCTTCGTTCATCGGTAACTTTACTTGGAGCTATATTTTTATTCACCACATGATATGTATTTTGCTTGGAGCGTCATGTCATTTTATTTTGTTTTGCTTGCTGTTTAAATAAAATAACAAGATCTGAAATTCTTAAATGGGAGAGAGTCTTCACATAGCTACATAATTATTTAAGTACTCATTAATCTTCACTTATATCTTTTTGGAGTAGTTTGTCATTTACTCGTGTGCTTCACTTATATCCTATGAGTAAATGGTTGAATGATTTGAATGTCATAAATCTGAAATTATATATGTTTCATATGCTTATCCCATGGGGAGTAATGACTTCACATATAAGAAGTAGAGGTGGTAAATTTATTGAAGGTTAGCAAATATTGTATTGGTCACTTGAACAATTCATGAAAGAATATTGAAGGAAGAGAGATTTCACATATAAATATACTATCTTGGACATCTTTTGTAATTGTGAGCACTCATTAAAATATGACATGATAAAAGGTTGATGTTGGACAAGGAAGGCAACGTAATGGGTTATGTTTTCTTATATCCGAAATAAAGTATATTGTCATGGATCGCCCAACACGTTGAGCTTGCCTTTCCCCCTCATGCTAGCCAAATTCCTTGCACCAAGTAGAGATACTACTTGTGCTTCCAAACATCTGTTAAACCAGTATTGCCATGAGAGTCCACCATACCTACCTATGGATTGAGTAACATCCTTCAAGTAAGTTGTCATCGGTGCATGCAATAAAAATTGCTCTCTAAATATGTATGATCTTTTAGTGTGGAGAAAATAAGATTTATACGATCTTGTGATATGGAAGCAATAAAAGCGACAGACTACATAATAAAGGTCCCTATCACAAGTGGCAATATAAAGTGACGTTCCCTCGCATTAAGATTTTGTGCATCCAACTATAAAAGTGCATGGCAACCTCTGCTTCCCTCTGCGAAGGGCCTATCTTTTACTTTTATGCAAGAGTCATGGTGATCTTCACATTTCCTTTTTACATTTTACCCTTTGGCAAGCACATTGTGTTGGAAAGATTCAGATATATATATATCCAATTGGATGTAAGGCATCATGAGCTATTATTGTTGACATTACCCTTGAGGTAAAAGGTTGGGAGGCGAATCTGTAAGCCCCTATCTTTCTTTGTGTCTGATTAAAACTTTGAACCCATAAATATCATGTGAGTGTTAGCAATTGTGAAAGACTAAATGATAGTTGAGTATGTGGAGTTTGCTAAATCAAAGCTCTGACATAGACTCTTCCTGAAAATAAGATGAATTGTAATTATTTGATGACTAATAACACGGTTTGTTAGTTTCCAAGAAAGTTTATGATCTATACTTTAACATGTGAATAGTTTGTTGCTTGATCATGCAAAGCTTTATGAGATGAGCTACTGTTATGACATATGATGATGCTAGAAAAGGTGATTGAAATTATCATTGATCAAACTTGTGCACCTGCTAGCATTCACACTTCATAAATTATTTCTTTTATCATTTACCTACTCGAGGACGAGCAGGAATTAAGCTTGGGGATGCTGATACGTCTCCAATGTATCTATAATTTATGAAGTATTCATGCTATTATATTATCCATCTAGGATGTTTAATGGGCTTTACTATGCACTTTTATATTATTTTTGGAACTAACCTATTGACCCAGAGCCCAGTGCCAGTTTCTATTTTTTCCCTTGTTTCAGTGTTTCGCAGAAAAGGAATATCAAATGGAGTCCAAACGGAATGAAACCTTCGGGAGAGTTATTTTTGGAACGGAAGCAATCCAGAATACTTGGATTGTACGTAAGGGAAGCAACGAGGAAGGCACGAGGCAGGGGGGCGCGCCTCCACCCTCGTGGGCCCCTCATGGCTCCCCTGACCGACTTCTTTCGCCTATATATACCCATATACCCTAAAACCATCAGGGAACAGAATAGATTGGGAGTTCCGCCACCGCAAGCCTCTGTAGCCACCAAAAACCAATCGGGACCCTGTTCCGGCACCCTGCCGGAAGGGGGATCCCTCACCGGTGGCCATCTTCATCATCCCGGCGCTCTCCATGACGACGAGGGAGTAGTTCACCCTCGGGGCTAAGGTATGTACCAGTAGCTATGTGTTTGATCTCTCTCTCTCTCTCTCTCTCTCTCGTGTTCTTGAGGTGATACGATCTTGATGTATCGCGAGCTTTGCTATTATAGTTGGATCTTATGATGTTTCTTCCCCTCTACTCTCTTGTAATGGATTGAGTTTTTCCCTTTGAAGTTATCTTATCGGATTGAGTCTTTAAGGATTTGAGAACACTTGATGTATGTCTTGCCGTGCTTATCTGTGGTGACAATGGGATATCACGTGATCCACTCGATGTATGTTCTGGTGATCAACTTGCGGGTTCCGCCCATGAACATATGCATAGGGTTGGCACACGTTTTCGTCTTGACTCTCCGGTAGAAACTTTGGGGCACTCTTTGAAGTTCTTTGTGTTGGATGAATAGATGAATTTGAGATTGTGTGATGCATATCGTATAATCATACCCACGGATACTTGAGGTGACATTGGAGTATCTAGGTGACATTAGGGTTTTGGTTGATTTGTGTCTGTAGCGATCAGACCTCAAACAGTCTGATCTCTGTGCATCAGTGTCATCCCTGGATCGGTAATGCTGACACACACAGTACTTGAAGGATTTATAACAGAGTAGAAATCACACACTTATTACATCGAATGTCTCAAAAGAGAACTTATTACAATAAATATGGCTTAAGGCCATCTAATACGATAACAGCGGAAGGCTTGGAAGATAAAGTGAGTCCATCAACTCCAACGGCATCACTGAGTGAAAGACCACGACCTAAGGCTCCTTACTCGTCGTCTGAAAAGTCTGCAACATGATACGTTGTAGCCCAAAACGGGTCAGCACATGGAATATGCGGGCAAAGTAACACAAGAGAGTAATGCATAGAATAAAGCTATCACTACATGCATATATGGCTGGTGGAGGCTGTATGGTTAATATGTTTTGCGAAAAGCCAATTTTTCCCTAGTGCAAAGGAATATATTTTATTTAACTACAAAGTTTGTTGAAAAACATTGAGAATGGTAAACCCCATCTCAATCCCAATTAAAAGTAATTAATAACCCAACCAACATTATATTAAGAGTGATGAGATCCACATGATAATCCAAGAACTAGATACTCAAGATGTCCATAACCGGGGACACAGCTAACCATGATTAGTTTGTACACTCTGCAGAGGTTTGTGCACTTTTCCCCACAAGACTTGATCTCCTCCGTTGGATTTCTCGCACTACATAATGTTTGAGAATCGGATGACCGAGACACAGTCTTTCCGAAGAGGTGCCCTTAACCGATAGATAGGCATGTACACCTACAATACCCTACATCTGCTAGCCCATCATGGAAAGGTTTCCCACAACTTACTCAACTATGCCAGAGCCCATACTGCCATGTGGCTGCACACGAAAGTTTGTAGCGTGAAAAATCTTATGATCCCTTTGAGCCTGGGTGGCAGTCCATAGGAGAATCACACGGTACCCCGGGATTTCCAAAAATACAGACAACACTGGTTTCCCCAGGTGCCTCAATCCACCCAGATGTGTATTAAAGTTGCCACCTTAAGTTAACCATTAAATATCAATTCTCAAATCTGTCATGGATACACTCACCCAAACCACGTCTATGAGCATAGCATAGCAATATGAGCAACGTAGAAGTAACTCCCAAAGGTTTGATAATAAACAGGTGAATAGGTACTACTTCATCTACTTCCCAAACCCACAATTTAATCAGATCCTAACCATGCAATTGTTTGAGGGTTGATCTAATGCAATAAAAATGGGTAGTAAAGAGGTATGATCAAAGTGTTACTTGCCTTGCTGATGATCCGCGAAACCTAGAGAATCGTAGTAGCACGCTTCGCACTCCGGGTACTCTATTGCAAACAAACAAGCATACAATAAGCAATCAAGCAAAGATGCATGGGTAAAACTCAAATAAGAAGATCTAACCAGAAAGTTCAACTTAAGAACTCCGGTTTGCAAAAAAAAATCAAATCAAACGAAGCAACGAAACTCAAACTGCGAAAGAAACAAGCTTCGTTTACTAATCTGGACTAAAGTCAAATTTTACAGTAGCAAAAACTTGTTTAAGTTGATTAAACAGAAAGAGGGCTTCGAGACGAAACTCTAGGCGCTTGAATCGTCAGATTCTGATAAACGAGCGAAAATTTATACTAGAACAAAAATCGGATCAGAAATCACGATCGAAAATAATCGCGAAAAATCCGAGAAAAAGAAAAACTGACGAACAGACTAACGAACGAACGTTCGCTATCTGCGGTTAACAGGTGAAAACCGTTCGTTAAAACGAACGTACGAACGAACGTCCGCTATATAACTAAACCGAAAAAAATAAAACCGATATAATAAAAAAACGCATCTAGGTTTTTATCGAAAAACCGAACCGGTCAAAGAAAACCGGCGGCGGCGAACTCCGGCGGCTCCGGCGAACTGCGGCGACGGCGGCGGGGTGGCGAGGCGGCGGCGCGGCTCCGGTGGGTCGGCGGCGGGAAGGCGCGGCGGCAGCGGGCGGCGTCGTCGGTGGCGGCGCGCGGCGCGGCGGCTGCGGCGGCGGCGGGCTGGCGCGGCTAGGATTTCGGCGGGGCGGGCTGGTGGGCTGCGGCGCTGCGGCCTCGGCGGCTTATAAAGCCCCCCCGGGCGGAGTCCCGGGCGGGTACGGCCCAAAGTCGGTTTTTAAAAAATATTCTGGCGTGTAGAAAAAGAAATAAAAGAAATACTAAACGGACTCCAAAAATCCCGAAATAAATTTTGCCCGTCCTCTAAAAATATGCCGGACAAGGTGAACATTTATTTGGGCCTCTACTGCAATTTTTGAAAAACGCATATTTTTCCTAATTCAAATAAAATAGCGATAAAAATCCGAATACAACTCTTATTTGATTTTAACATTAAATCTCCAATATTTCTTTATTTTGAGGAAGTCATTTTATCTTCTCTCTTTTATTTTTATAAAAGAAATATTCGAAGAGAAAATAATTAAAATCAAACGATCCTCTTTTCAAAATTCGAGAAAAACTCAAATATGAAAATAGCGAAATTCCCAACTCTCTCCGTGGGTCCTTGAGTTGCGTAGAATCTCTAGGATCAAACCGAAATGCAATAAAATATGATATGCAATGATGATCTAATGTATAACATTCCAAACTGAAAATTTGGGATGTTACAAACCTACCCCCTTAAGATGAATCTCGCCCTCGAGATTCGGGTTGGCTAGAAAATAGGTGAGGGTGATCCTTCCGTAGGTCTTCCTCGCGTTCCCAGGTGGCTTCATCTTTGGTATGGTGACTCCACTGAACCTTGCAAAACTTGATAACCTTGCTGCGTGTAACTCGGCTGGCAAACTCGAGAATCTTGACTAGCTTTTCCTCGTAGGTCAAATCGCCATCCAACTGTATCGCTTCCAGTGGCACTGTATCTCTCAGAGGAATATCATCCATCTCTGCGTGGCACTTCTTCAACTGAGAAATGTGGAACACATCGTGAACTCCTGTCAATCCTTCGGGCAATTCCAACTTGTAAGCAACTTCTCCCATACGTTCCAAAACTTTGTATGGTCCCACAAAACATGGTGCTAACTTTCCCTTAACTCCAAAACGCTTCACTCCTCGAAGTGGGGATACACGAAGATACACTCTGTCTCCAACTTCGTAAACTGTCCCCTTGCATTTAGAATCCGCATAGCTCTTCTGTCTGGATTGGGCTACCTTGAGTCTATCGCGAATCAGCTTAACCTTCTCTTCAGACTCTTTAATCAAATCTGGTCAAACAACTGCCGGTCTCCAACTTCATCCCACAACAACGGTGTTCTACACCTCCTTCCGTACAATGCTTCGAAAGGGGCCATGTTCAAACTGGCTTGATAGATGTTGTTGTAAAAGAACTCTGCGTAAGGCAAATTATCGTCCCAACTAGATCCATAATCTAGTGCACAAGCTCTCAACATGTCCTCCAGAATCTGGTTGACTCTCTCAGTCTGTCCATCCGTCTGCGGGTGAAAAGTTGTACTGAACTCTAGCCTGGTTCCCAAAGTTTCATGCAACTAATTACAAAACTTTGAGGTAAACTGGGTTCCTCTATCTAATACAATGGTCCTCGGAACTCCATGCAAACATACGATCCTGGTCATGTATATCTTTGCCAATTTATCACTGGTGTAAGTGGTCTTCACTGGGATGAAATGAGCTACTTTCGTCAAACGATCGACTACAACCCATATCGAGTCATAGCCTGAACAAGTCCTGGGTAATCCCGCGATAAAATCCATGCCTTGCTTGTCCCACTTCCATTCGGGTATCGGCAATGGTTGTAGCAATCCTGCTGGCTTCTGATGCTCTGCCTTCACTCTCTGACATACATAACAAATTGCTACATACTCTGCAATATCCTTCTTCATTCTGGTCCACCAGAAACTATCCTTCAAATCCAGATACATCTTGGTATTTCCTGGGTGAATCGAATATGGTGAATCATGGGCCTCCTGCAAAATCAGCTTCCTGATCTCTTGATCATTTGGCACATATACGCTATCCTCAAACCATAAGGTATCGTGCTCATCCTCACGAAATCCCTTGGCTTTTCCCTTGCTCATCCTTTCCTTAATCTCGGCTATCTCCTTGTCCGTCTTCTGAGCTTCTGTGATCTTATCCATCAAAGTAGATTGAATCTCCAAAGCTGCTACATAACCTCTCAGAACTATCTCCAAACATAGCTCACGAAGGTCTTCTGCTAACTCCTTGGGTAACTCTCCGGTCATGAGTGTATTGACATGACTCTTGCGGCTCAACACATCGGCTACTACATTAGCCTTTCCGGGATGATAATGCAACTTCGTATCATAATCCTTAATGAGCTCCAACCATCTCCTCTGCCTGAGATTCAACTCCTTCTGCGTGAAGATATACTTCAAACTCTTGTGATCCGTGTATACCTCACAATGGTTTCCGATGAGAAAATGTCTCCAAGTCTTCAATGCATGCACTACGGCTGCTAACTCCAAATCATGGGTAGCGTAATTCAACTCATGGGGTTTAAGCTGTCATGAGGCATATGAAACAACTCTTCCCTCCTGCATAAGTACAACTCCAAGTCCTCGACGTGAAGCGTCACAATACATTTCATAATCCTTGCGTTGATCTGGCAGAATCAACACTGGTGATGTAACCAAACGTTTCTTCAACTCCTGGAAACTGGCCTCACATTCCTCAGTCCATTTGAATTTGGTGTCCTTCTTTAACAACTCCGTCATAGGCTTTGCAATCTTCGAGAAATTTTCAATGAACCTCCGGTAGTATCCTGCGAGTCCAAGAAAACTCCGAATCTCTCCAACTGACGTGGGTGCCTCCCAATTCGTCACAGTGACAACTTTGGTGGGGTTTACCGCTATTCCTTCACCGGATATAACATGTCTAAGGAATCCAACTTCCTTCAACCAAAACTCACACTTGCTGAACTGGGCGTATAGCTGATGTTCTCTGAGCTTCCCAAGTACCAAACGCAAATGCTCTTTATGTTCCTCTTCATTCTTCGAGTAGACCAGAATATCATCAATGAACACCACAACGAACTTATCCAAAAACTCCATAAACACCTTGTTCATCATGTTCATAAAATAGGCAGGTGCGTTAGTCAGGCCAAATGACATAACGGTATACTCATATAGCCCGTACCTTGTGGTAAAAGCTGTCTTAGGTATATCCTGCTCTCGAATCTTCAGCTGGTGGTACCCTGATCGCAGATCGATCTTGGAAAACACCTTAGCTCCTTGCAGCTGGTCAAACAAATCATTGATCATCGGCAGTGGGTACTTGTTCTTGATCGTCACCTCATTCAATCCTCGATAATCAAGAACCATCCTTAACGATCCATCCTTCTTCTCCACTAGAAGCACTGGTGATCCCCAAGGTGATGAACTTGGGCGTATATAACCTTTATCCAGTAACTCCTTAATCTGCTTCTTAATTTCCTCCAAATCCTTTGCGGGCATTCTGTACGGTCTCTTAGATATTGACCCTGTGCCTGGCAAAAGCTCAATCAAAAACTCAATGTCTCTATCCGGTGGCATGCCTGGCAACTCTTCTGGAAATACATCCGGGAAATCCTTCACCACTGGTACTTCCTCCTGTACAACTCCTGATAAGGAATTTACTTGAGTCCTATTCGGCACATGCCGGGATACATACTTGATCCTTCTTCCTTCTGGGGTGGTGAGCAAAATCGACTTACTGGCGCAGTCGATGTTTCCTCCATACATCGATAGCCAATCCATACCCAGAATCACATCCAAACCTTGCGACTCCAAAATTATCAGATCTGGGGGGAAAACATGCCTACCTATGGTCAATGGCATCTGAAAACATCCTTGGCTTGCCATATACTCTGCTCCTGGCGAGCTCACTAACATAGGTGTACTAAGAACTTTGGTGGGCAGTTTATACTTATCCACAAATCCCCTTGATATGTATGAATGCGATGCACCAGTATTGAAAAGTACGACTGTAGTAAATGACTTAACCAAAAACTTACCTATTACTGCATCTGGCTGGGCTTCAACCTCCTCCACGTTAACGTGGTTCACTTGTCCCCTGTTGAAAGGGTTGGGCTTCTTCCCAGAGCTTCCATTGCCGTTTCCATTCTTAGCTTCAGGACATTCATTGGCGTAATGTCCAGTCTTCTGGCACTTGTAGCAAGTAACGTGGCTTAGATCTTTCTTAGCGGGCGTTGCTGGGTTGGAACAGTTCTGTCCGTTGCTTCCTCCATTACCATTCCCATTCTTGGAGCCACTATGGTTGTGTGAACTTCCTCCAGTGTGATTGTGACCTCCATGGTAATGCTGAAGGGGTCCTCCCGAGTTCAGGGTAAAACGAGGTCTCTACTGAGCTCCAGAATTATACTTCCCTTGTCCATACTTCCTCTTGCGGTTGTCAATCTGCTGCTGCTTCCCTTCAATCATGAGAGCTCTATCTACCAACTCCTGGTAGTTATTGAAATTTGCCACCATCAACTGCATGCTCAGCTCATCGTTCAGTCCTTCTAGAAACTTCTCCTACTTCGTTGCATCTGTAGCAACGTCATCTGGGGCATAACGTGCTAGCTTACTAAAATCATCAACATACTGGCCAACTGTGCGTCCTCCTTGGCGTAAGTTGCGAAACTCGCGCTTCTTCATGGCCATAGCTCCTGTTGATACATGGGCAATACGAAAAGCCTGCTGGAACTGGTCCCATGTAACAGTGTCGATGGGGTAAGTGACTGTGAAATTCTCCCACCATGATGCTGCGGGTCCATCAAGCTGATGTGCGACAAAATGCACCCTCTCCGCATCTGTGCATCCTGCAGTGGTCAACTCCCTTCCAATCTTGCGGAGCCAATCATCTGCAACTATCGGCTCGGTGTTACTGGAGAACACCGGCGGATTCAGCCTTAGAAAACGGGCTAAGTGATCAATAGGTGGTGGTGGTGGCGGGTTGTTGTTGTTGTTGTTGTTGTTGTTGTTGTTGTTGTTGTTGTTGTTCCCCTGATTCTGGTTCTGGACTAGTATCTGCATCAATGCATTCTGTTGCTGGATCAACTGAGTGAGCTCCGGTGGGAAAGCAAATCCATTGTCGCGTCTCGGAGGCATCTGGTGGGTTTAGAAAAGGTGAGAAAACAGAGTAGAATGAGGTCTAGGGGGAAAACACTACCCATATGCACGAGACAAACACAAACATATCACTCAATTAATCAATCAAGGGCATACAATCGGTCTAGAACTATCGTTACAAAAGTGCTCGGACTATACTATATACATGGTGGAATACTACTATTGATATGGTGGTCGACTAGAAAAATTGATCGGTCGAAGACTCCATGATATGTGCTCCAGCTTCATCAACATAGTCATCATCGCTATCGTCGGGGTCCGAGTCGGTGTCGTCGATGATGATGTAGTTCTCCGGGCAAGTGGAATCGTCATCTTATCCTCCTGGCGCGGGGTCTCCCATGAATACTCCCAGCTTCCTTGTGAGGTCGTCATTCTTCTCCACTAGTACGACGATTTCCTCCTCATAATCTTCGCGAGTAGCCTTGAGTTCTTCCTCCAGCTCCGTGATCCTTGTCATCGCCTTCTTCAAATCTGTCATGCCTGCGCACATCTGGTTCTCCTGGCGTCGAATGTGCTGGTTTAACTCCTGGATGAAAGCTGCAATCGATCTATCCTTCCTGGTGCTGATCATCTCCCATTGCTCATCTAGGCGCCCACAAATCTGGTAGATAGTATCCTTGAGATCCTTGTGGTAGACTTCTCCGATGCGTCCCATGGTGATGTGGGCTGCCATACTCTTTCCTAGACTCCAGGTTGGTGCATCAAAGGAAAACTCTACGGGCTCAGTGACTGGCGTGAATGTCCTTCCTGGAACTTGAACTTGAATCATCCAGCGCTCCTCTTCTGGTAAAGTGGCGTTGTAAGTCCCGGTGAAGCTTGGTATTCCAATGTTCAGGTATCTAGTGACTTCCTTCAAGTGTCGTCCAAAGGGGGTGTCTACATCCGGTTGTGCAAACTTGTTCCTTGCGTCCGCCATCCTAAAGAGTAGAAAATGGAGAGGAGTCAGAAATGAGAAGGGAGTAGTGATCTAGGGCTTTAGCTTAGTGGTCGTGTCCTACAGTCAGCGTGTGCTCTGATACCATCTTGTAGCGACCAGACCTCAAACAGTCTGATCTCTGTGCATCAGTGTCATCCCTGGATCGGTAATGCTGACACGCACAGTAGTTGAAGGATTTATAACAGAGTAGCAATCACACACTTATTACATCGAATGTCTCAAAAGAGAACTTATTACAATAAATATGGCTTAAGGCCATCTAATACGATAACAGCGGAGGGCTTGGAAGATAAAGTGAGTCCATCAACTCCAACGGCATCACTGAGTGAAAGACCACGACCTAAGGCTCCTTACTCGTCGTCTGAAAAGTCTGCAACATGATACATTGCAGCCCAAAACGGGTCAGCACATGGAATATGCGGGCAAAGTAACACAAGAGAGTAATGCACAGAATAAAACTATCACTACATGCATATATGGCTGGTGGAGGCTGTATGGTTAATATGTTTTACGAAAAGCCAATTTTTCCCTACTGCAAAGGAATATATTTTATTTAACTACAAAGTTTGTTGAAAAACATTGAGAATGGTAAACCCCATCTCAATCCCAATTAAAAGTAATTAATAACCCAACCAACATTATATTAAGAGTGATGAGATCCACATGATAATCCAAGAACTAGATACTCAAGATGTCCATAACCGGGGACACGGCTAACCATGATTAGTTTGTACACTCTACAGAGGTTTGTGCACTTTTCCCCACAAGACTCGATCTCCTCCGTTGGATTTCTCACACTACATAATGTTTGAGAAACGGATGACCGAGACACAGTCTTTCCGAAGAGGTGCCCTTAACCGATAGATAGGCATGTACACCTACAATACCCTACATCTGCTAGCCCATCATGGAAAGGTTTCCCACAACTTACTCAACTATGCCAGAGCCCATAATGGCATGTGGCTACACACGAAAGTTTCTAGCATGAAAACTCTTATGATCCCTTTGAGCCTGGGTGGCAGTCCATAGGAGAATCACACGGTACCCCGGGATTTCCAAAAATACAGACAACACTGGGTTCCCCAGGTGCCTCAATCCACCCAGATGTGTATTAAAGTAGCCACCTTAAGTTAACCATTAAATATCAATTCTCACATCTGTCATGGATACACTCACCCAAACCACGTCCACGAGCATATCATAGCAATATAAGCAACGTAGAAGTAACTCCCAAAGGTTTGATAATAAACAGGTGAATAGGTACTACCTCATCTACTTCCCAAACCTACAATTTAATCAGATCCTAACCATGCAATTGTTTGAGGATTGATCTAATGCAATAAAACTGGGTAGTAAAGAGGTATGATCAAAGTGTTACTTGCCTTGCTGATGATCTGCGAAACCTAGAGACTCGTAGTAGCACGCTTCGCACTCCGGGTACTCTATCGCAAACAAACAAGCATACAATAAGCAATCAAGCAAAGATGCACGGGTAAAACTCAAATAAGAAGATCTAACCAGGAAGTTCAACTTAAGAACTCCGGTTTGCAAAAAAAAATCGAATCAAACGAAGCAACGAAACTCAAACTGCGAAAGAAACAAGCTTCGTTTACTAATCTGGACTAAAGTCAAATTTTACAGTAGCAAAAACTTGTTTAAGTTGATTAAACAGAAAGAGGGCTTCGAGACGAAACTCTAGGGGCTTGAATCGCCTGATTCCGATAAACGAGCGAAAAGTTATACTAGAACGAAAATCGGATCAGAAATCACGATCGAAAATAATCACGAAAAATCCGAGAAAAAGAAAAACTGACGAACAGACTAACGAACGAACGTTCGCTATCTGCGGTTAACGGGCAAAAACCGTTAGGTAAAATGAACATACGGACGAATGTCCGCTATATAACTAAACCGGAAAAAAATTAAAACCGATCTAATAAAAAAGCGCATCTAGGTTTTTACCGAAAAACTGAACCGGTCAAAGAAAACCGGCGGCGGCGGGGTGGTGAGGCGGCGGCGTGGCGGCAGTGGGCGGCGGCGCACGGCGCGGGCGGCTGCTGCGGCGGCGGCGGCGTGCTGGCGCGGCTAGGGTTTCGGGAGGGCGGGCTGGTGGGCTGCGGCGCTGCGGCCTCGACGGCTTATAAAGCCCCCCCCCGGCGGAGTCCCAGGCGGGTACAGCCGCAAGTCGGTTTTAAAAAAAAACTCTGGCGTGCAGAAAAAGAAATAAAAGAAATACTAAACGGACTCCAAAAATCCCGAAATAAAATTTCCCTGTCCTCTAAAAATATGCCGGACAAGGTGAACATTTATTTGGGCCTCTAATGCAATTTTTGAAAAACGCATATTTTTCCTAATTCAAATAAAATAGCGATAAAAATCTGAATAAAACTCTTATTTGATTTTAATATTAAATCTCCAATATTTCTTTATTTTGAGGAAGTCATTTTATCCGCTCTCTTTTATTTTTATAAAAGAAATATTCAAAGAGAAAATAATTAAAATCAAACGATCCTCTTTTCAAAATTCAAGAAAAACTCAAATATGAAAATAACGAAATTCCCAACTCTCTCCGTGGGTCCTTGAGTTGCGTAGAATCTCTAGGATCAAACCAAAATGCAATAAAATATGATATGCAATGATGATCTAATGTATAACATTCCAAATTGAAAATTTGGGATGTTACAGTGTCTTAAGGTGTTATTCTAGTACGAACTCTATGATAGATCGAACGGAAAGAATAGCTTCATGTTATTTTACTACTGACTCTTGAATAGATCGATCAGAAAGGATAACTTTGAGGTGGTTTCGTACCCTACCATAATCTCTTCGTTTGTTCTCCGCAATTAGTGACTTTGGAGTGACTCTTTGTTGCATGTTGAGCGATATTTATATGATCTAGTTATGTTATTATTGTTGAGAGAACTTTCACTAGTGAAAGTATGAACCCTAGGCCTTGTTTCCTAGCATTGCAATACCGTTTACGCTCACTTTTATTACTTGTTACCTTGCTGTTTTTATATTTTCAGATTACAAAAACCTATATCTACCATCCATATTGCACTTGTATCACCATCTCTTCACCGAACTAGTGCATCTATAAAATTTACCATTGTATTGGGTGTGTTGGGGACACAAGAGACTCTTTGTTATTTGGTCGCAGGGTTGCTTGAGAGAGACCATCTTCATCCTATGCCTCCCACGGATTGATAAACCTTAGGTCATCCACTTGAGGGAAATTTGCTACTGTCCTACAAACCTCTGCACTTGGAGGCCCAACAACGTCTACAAGAAGAAGGTTGTGTAGTAGACATCACCCCCGTCCTCCGTTTACTCCCTCAGTCATATTTTCGTAGTGCTTAGGCAAAGCCCTACGGAGATCACATCACCATCACCGTCACCATGCCGTCGTGCTGCCCGAACTCATCTACTACCTCGCTGTCTTGCTGGATCAATAAGGTGGAGGACGTCACCGAGCTGAACGTGTGCAGAACGCGGAGGTGCCGTGCGTTTGGTACTAGATCGGTTGGAGCGTGAAGAAAGTTCGACTACATCAACCGCGTTGTGAAACACTTCGGCTTACGGTCTACAAGGGTACGTAGACACACTCTCCCCCTCTCGTTGTTATGCATCTCCACGGATAGATCATTGCGTGTGCGTAGAATTTTTTTTGTTTTCCATGCAACGTTTCCCAACAGTGGCATCATGTGCCAGGTCTATGCGTAGATGATATGCACGAGTAGAACACAAAGAGTTGTGGGCGGTGATAGTCATACTACTTACCACCAACGTCTTAGCTTGATTCGGCTGTATTGTGGGATGAAGCGGCCCGGACCAACCTTACATGTCCACACACATGAGACCAGTTCCACCGACTGACATGCAACTAGTTTTGCATAAAGGTGGCTGGCGGGTGTCTGTTTCTCCTACTTTAGTTGAATCGAATTTGACTGCGGCTGGTCCTTGAAGAAGGTTAAAATAGCAAACTTGATGAATCACCGTTGTGGTTTTATGCGTAGGTAAGAACGGTTCTTGCTAAAAGCCCGTAGCACCCACGTAAAACTTGCAACAACAAAGTAGAGGACGTCTAACTTGTTTTTGCAGGGCATGTTGTGATGTGATATGGTCAAGATATGATGTGATATATGTTGATGTATGAGATGATCATGTTTTGTAATATCGACAACCGACAGGAGCCTTACGGTTGTCTTTTTATTGTATGAAGTGTAAGCGCCATGTGATTGCTTTACTTTATCACTATGCGTTAGCGATAGTTGTAGAAGCAATAGTTGGCGTGACAACCTCGACGCAACGACGCTACGATCGAGATCAAGGTGTCAAGCCTGTGACGATGGAGATATCGTGGGAAACCACGGTCACCTATGGGACCAAGAATCCCTTACTGGTTTTGCGGGGGGATGGCATATTGCACAAAGTGTAGAGGAGCGTCGAACAGCACGACAGAGATCACATAGGTAGTTTTACCCAGGTTCGGGCCGCCGCGAGGCGTAAAACCCAACTCCTACTTTGGTGGATTGATGGTGGAAAAATGGTGGTGGGCGGAACACGCCTTGCCCGGCAGGGTTGCCTTGGGGCGAAAATGGCTACATGTATATGAATGTGTGAGGAGGCGGACTCGCTAGCCTTTTCTACGGTTGCCTTGGGCCTCCTTTTATAAACAAAGGGGTCACCACAGTGGCAAATCAGTCATTATGCACTAATTAGATAGCAAACAGTGCTATCATACCTAACTCTGCAGGCTGACAGGGCACATTAAATGCGCCGCTCAACGTCACATCATTGCTTGCCCGACAGGCCCTGCCGGGCTGCTTTGCCAGCTTTGTGCCTGCTTGCTCGACACATCGTAGGATGGGTGTCACTTGTGGGAATTTCCTGTAGGAAGTGGCTGCCACTTAGTCACTTTGCGGCTTGACACTGCACTGATCGATGATTTGCGTCGTGATGAGGTAGCGTGGTGAGGTGGTTCTGCTTTCGCAGACCTCGGCAGGCCTGCCGGGGAGACCTGGAGACTGGCTTCCAGGGGCGACCCCACCCTTGCTAGGCTCACCTGCCCGGCAAGGGAGGCTTCTCTCTTGGCAGTATCTTACTTCTCTGGCTTACTCTTGGTTCTCTTGAGCTGCGTGTTGGTCCCTTGAAGATCTGATCTCTTGTGCCTTGGCCTGACCTTGGAGTTGTGGTCTTGTTCTCGCGCCTGTGCACAGTCTGGGCAATGGACCCAGGGTTTGTTGCACCGACAGAAGCCCCGGGCCTGTCCCGAACGCGCTGCCGGGCGTCATCGGGGTAGGCCCTAATAAGTGCACAGGCAGGGGCGTGGAGGTGGCTGGCCCCTTGAGATCTTATTTGCTTCTTCATTAATCTTGAGTCCGGGCCATTTTCCAGTTTTCCCGCGCGTCGTGTAAAGCCAATAGTGGTGGGGCCACTCTTGTAATGGCCCATGAATGACTTTAACGCACGAGGTAGAAACTGCCAATTCACTCTTCCCACCACGCCCTTATCCTTAGCCACATATGTTGCATGCATCGCACGCGGTAGGTAATGGAGGTGCGTGGTGCGGAGAGCATCAAGGCGGGGGCCCGTCCTTCTTGAATTGGTTGAGGAGGGCGGCGGTCGCTCGTTTGAGGGAGCAGCTCTCTTCCTCGATCTGCCTATAAAAGAAGGGGCGAGGGGAGAGCAGAGGCATTCATATTTGCATCACTTCTCCTCCATCATCTGCTTTCTGTTGATTATGCTGAGGATAAGAGCCCAGGGCCAGGCCCCAGGTAGTGGTTTCAGGTTGGCAATACCAAATTCTTGTGCTGGTGTTCGGGGAGTGAGTCTGGTCCATGCTCGGAGAAGACGCGGCGGATGAGTCGTCTGTGGCATGGGAGATATCAAGCTCCCCCATTGTGGGGGAGTGCTTGTCTCTTCTGCCACGGTTGGCCGTTTGTTAGGTAATGTGGCGTCTTGCCTTGACCAGCTGCCGCCCGTTGGCTCGGTGGCCAGGTTCTCGGCGTCGTTGTCGTCCGCCCGGGGGCAGGGCTGGAGATCGTTGGTAATCCCAACACTGCCTCGTCCGGAGGCCTTGGGGTTGATGTTGACAAGAGGCGCGCCTTCCTGCCCGCCAAGGTGGGGAGCAGTGCATTGATGAGCCACAAGTATATGGGATCAATTGTAGCTCTTTTCGATAAGTAAGAGTGTCGAACCCAATGAGGAGCAAAAGGAAATGACAAGTGGTTTTCAGCAAGGTAATGTCTGCAAGTGCTGAAATTGTAAGTAACAGAGTAGTTTGATAGCAAGATAATTTGTAACGAGCAAGTAACGATAGTAGTAACAAAAGTGCAGCAAGATAGCCCAATCCTTTTGAGGCAAAGGACAGGCCAAAACGATCTCTTATAGTAAGCAAAGCGTTCTTGAGGGTACAGGGGGATTTCATCTAGTCACTTTCATCATGTTGATTCGATTCGTGTTCGCTAGTTTGATAATTTGATATGTGGGTGGACCGATGCTTAGGTGCTATTCTTACTTGAACAAACCTCCTACTTATGATTACCCCCCTCGCAAGCATCCGCAACTACGAGAAAAGTATTAAGAATAAATTCTAACCATAGCATTAAACTTTTGGATCCAATCGGTCCCTTACGGAATAGCGCATAAACTAGGGTTTGAGCTTCTGTCACTCTTGCAACCCATCATCTAATTACTACTCCACAATGCATTCCCTTAGGCCCAAATATGGTGAAGTGTCATGTATTCGACGTTCACATGACACCACTAAGGGAATCACAACATACATACTATCAAAATATCGAACACATATCAAGTTCACATGATTACTTGCAACATGATTTCTCCCGTGACCTCAAGAACAAAAGTAACTACTCACAAATGATAATAATTCTCAAGATCAGAGGGGTATTAAATAGCATATTGGATCTGAACATATAATCTTCCACCAAATAAACCATATAGTAATCAACTAGAAGATGTAATGAACACTACTAGTCACCCACAAGCACCAATCTATAGTTCCGGTAACAAGATTGAACACAAGAGATGAACTAGGATTTGAGATGAGATGGTGTTGTTGATGATGTTGATGGAGATTGCCCTCCCCAAGATAGGAGAGTGGTTGGCGATGATGATGATGATGATTTCCCCCTCCTTGAGGGAAGTTCCTCCGGCGGAATCGCTCCACCGGAGGGCAAAAGTGCTCCTGCCCAAGTTCCGCCTCGAGACGGCGGCGCTCCGTCCCGAAAGTCCTCTTTTTATTTTTTCTAGGTCAAAATGACTTATATACCAGAAGATGGGCATCGGAGGTGGGAATAGATGAGCACAACCCACCAGGGCGCGCATGGGGGCCCAGGCGCGCCCTGGTGACTTGTGCTCACCAGGGTGGCCCCCTCTGGTACTTATTGGCTCCAATATTCCTCATATATTCCATAAAAAATCTCCGTAAAGTTTTAGCTTGTTTGGAGTTGTGCAGAATAGGTAGACGTAGCTTTTCCAGGTCCAGATTTCCAGCTGCCGGAATTCTCCCTCTTTGTGTGTACCTTGCATATTATGAGAGAAAAGGCATTAGAATTACTCCAAAAAGCATCATTATGCATAAAAACATCATAAATAATAGTAGGAAAACATGATGCGAACTGGACGTACCACGCGCCCCGAGCCCCCTGGTCGTCTTGGCCTTCGGCTGCTTCTCCGGGGAAGGCGTCGGACTGGGGTCCTGGCGCTTCTCGAGAGCGGTGACGAGGGAGAGAAAACGAGGGAAGACGGAGAAGGCGGGTGGCAGGGCGTCAGGTCGGAGTACGATGGTGTGGATGCCTTCGCCTCCTACTCGCGACCTGTCGCCTCGTCTTTCTGCTCCCCCTCCCTCCCCGGCACCATCATCACTAGTCTCTTTGGGTGATAGCCGGGGAGGGATGTTCCCTTGGCGCCTTCGCCTCCCCTCCAGCAATGTTTTGGCTGAGCTTTGGTGGTGACTCCACGGGTGCTCAAGCCGGGGCTAGTTGCTGGTCCTGGAGGTGGTGACAAGGGCACCGCCGCTCTGCTCTTTGTGCCCCTCCTTCACAGCCTCGTGATACGTCTCCAACGTATCTATAATTTTTTATTGTTCCATGTTGTTATATTATGAATCTTGGATGTTTTATAATCATTTTATAGTCATTTTGTATCATTTTTGGTACTAACCTATTGACATAGTGCCAAGTGCCAGTTGTTGTTTTCTGCATGTTTTTTACAACGCAGGAAATCAATATCAAACGGAGTCCAAACGCAACGAAATTTTATGGAGATTTTTTTGGACCAGAAGGAACATAATGGGCCCTGGCTGCGCCTGGGGGGTGCTCCGAGGAGAGCACAACCCACCAGGGCGCGCCAGGAGGCCCAGGCGCGCCCTGGTGGGTTGTGCCCACCTCAGGTGCCCCCGAACTGCCTCTTTGCTCTATAAATACCCCAATATTCCCAAAACCCTAGGGGAGTCGATGAAATATTGATCCAGCCGCCGCAGAGTCCGGAACCACCAGATCCAATCTAGACACCTTCTCGGATGGGGTTCACCACCTCCATTGGTGCCTCTTCGATGATGCATGAGTAGTTCTTTGTAGACCTTCGGGTCCGTAGTTAGTAGCTAGATGGCTTTCTCTCTCTCACTGACTTCTCAATACAATGGTCTCTTGGAGATCCATATGATGTAACTCTTTTGCGGTGTGTTTGTTGGGATCGATGAACTTTGAGTTTATGATCAGATCTATCTTTTTATATCCATGAAAGTTATTTGAGTTTCTTTGATCTCTTATATGCATGATTTCTTATAGCCTCGTATTTCTTCTCCGGTATTTGGGTTTTGTTTGGCCAACTTGATCTATTTATCTTGCAATGGGAAGAGGTGCTTTGTAGTGGGTTCGATCTTACGGTGCTTGATCCCAGTGACAGAAGGGGAACCGACACGTATGTATCGTTGTTACTAAGGATAAAACAATGGGATCTATCTCTACATATATAGATCTTGTCTACATCATGTCATCGTTCTTATTGCATTACTCCATTTCTCCATGAACTTAATACACTAGATGCATGCTGGATAGCGGTCGATGTGTGGAGTAATAGTAGTAGATGCAGGAAGGAGTCGGTCTACTAATCTTGGACGTGATGCCTATATAATGATCATTGCCTGGATATCGTCATGAGTATTTGAAGTTCTATCAATTGCTCAATAGTAATTCACCCACCGTTTGCTATTTTCTCGAGAGAAGCCACTAGTGAAACCTACGGCCCCCGGGTCTCTTTCTCATATTATTTGCCTTTGCGGTCTACTTTTCGTTTGCATTTATTTTCAGATCTATTAAACCAAAAATACAAAAATACCTTTCTGCAATTTATTCTTATTTATTTTATTTGGCGTTCGATCTATCAATCTACTGCAATTTTATCTCTTGTCTGTTTGCCTATCTTGAGGCGCCATACCCGAAAGGGATTGACAACCCCTTTTACACATCGGGTTGCGAGGATTTGTTATCTATGTGCAGGGGCTGTTTACGTTGTGTTGCTTGGTTCTCCTACTGGTTCGACAACCTTGGTTTCATATATGAGGGAAATACCTACCGCCGCTGTGCTGCATCATCCCTTCCTCTTTGGGGAAATACCGACGTAGCTTCGAGCGACATTGAAAGGAATTTCTGGCGCCGTTGCCGGGGAGGATCTTCAACATATACCAGGTTCCTAATCACAAATCTCATCTCCTCTGAATTTACATTATTTGCCATTTGCCTCTCGTTTTCCTCTTCCGCACTTCACAAAAAATTTCCGTTTTATTCGCCTCCCATTTTCGTTCGCCGTTTTCTTGCCGGATCTATTTTTGAGTGCAATCTTCTTGGTTGGTCATCATGACTCCAGAGAACACCAAGTTATGTGATTTCTCAAATACCAACAACAATGATTTTATTGGCACTCCGATTGCTCCTCTCGCCACTAGTGCGGAGTCTTGTGATATTAATACTGCTTTGCTGAATCTTGTTATGAAAGATCAATTTTCCGATACTCCTAATGAGGATGCCGCATCCCATCTTAATACCTTCATGGAATTATGCGATATGCAAAAGAAAAAATATGTGGACAATAACGTGGTGAAGATGAAATTATTTTCGTTTTCTTTGCGTGATTCTGAAAAAATTTGGTTCTCTTCTTTGCCTCGCAATAGTATTGATTCTTGGAACAAATGCAAAGATGCTTTTATCACTAAGTATTTTACGCCCGCGAAAATTATTTCCCTTAGAACCCAGATTATGAATTTCAAGCAACTTGAACATGAGCATGTTGCACAATCTTGGGAAAGGATGAAAATGATGCTAAGGAATTCCCCAACTCATGGGTTAAATCTTTGGATGATCATACAAAAAATTTATGCGGGTTTGAATTTTGTATATCGTAATCTTTTAGATTCCGCCGCGGGTGGTACTTTTATGGAAATTACTTTGGGTGAAGTCACAAAATTGCTTCATAATATTGTCGGAGTAATGGGCCACGGGTAGCCTAACCCGAGTCCCTGAACCTTTCAAGACATCGGGGCCGGCTGCGCCCCTCAGGACTTCAAGATGAAGCGCCGCCTTCTGATGGCCGGCTGGCCCAAGCGGCCGGCTGCCAGAAGGCGGCTAAGCTCCAGAAGGCGGCAACAAGGCTGGCCGACTCCTTGCGGGCGGCCTCCAGAGAGGCCAACTTCTAACAGGCGGCCCATGACGCCCTTAGAGTCTGCGCCCCCATTAAGAAGACAAGACAGGGTGAGGCTACAGTGTAGCCCATCATCCCCAAATCCCGGGCAGGGCGTGGCCACAGTGCTCCGTACAGGCGGAGATCTCCGCCCAACGCGGCACTGTTGCCACTCCGCCCCTGACGTGACCGCTGACAGGCGGAGCCCTGTTCCCACGACGGCTTGTCGGTATGGCATGCAGGCGGCAGGCCCTACCAAGCAGCGAGAGCCCGGAAGATGGCGGAAGCCTGACCAGTCGGACCTGAGGGAGGCCGGCTTCTAGCACACGGCCCGTTCCTTCCTCGGGGCCCGCGCACCATTAACCAAATGAGACCCGGAGTGGCTACAGTGATCTCCCACCAGGCGGCGGGGCTGTAGCCACGCTCCCCTGACCAAGCATGCGTCATTAGCACTGCGGCTACAGTGATCAGCCGCCGACCAGACCCGCGAGCAGCGGAGGCGGCATGTCGGCTCCGTAGCAGACCAGGCGGCGGGCCCCAGCAGCCGGCAGGGAAGCCGGCGACCAAAGACACTGACAGCCGGGTCCTACACCCGGCCAGATTACCATTGTACCCCTGGGGGGTAGGCCTATATAAACTCCCCAGGGCACCCATGCAAAGGGTTCCCAACCTATTAGAACTAGACTCATACCTAGAGGAAGGAGAGAGCGTGCCTGCCTTCTTCTACCTCTAGCATACAGCTCGAGGAGCACCATTTGTATCCTCTAGTGCCTTAGTGATCATGCGGAGACCCCGCAGAGCAGGACTAGGGGTGTTATCTCCTAGGAGAGCTCCGAACCTGGGTAAAGTGCGCCGGCGTTCGTGTTTACGCCTCATCCCGCTTCCAGGCACCGGCGACGTTCTACTCGCTCCCACCATGATAAGCCATCCATTGGCATATGTCGCACCCAACCCCCGACAGTTGGCGCCCACCGTGGAGTGAGGTGCACCGTCTCCCGGAGACCTGTTCTGGACGGGAACCTTGTTCTTTCCTGGCGAGCACAGCCAGCACGGCACGCCAGACGGCGTCTGCGCCGACGCGCTGCACAGCACGGAGGTCGCCTGCGCGGCGAGCTGCCTCGCCGATCTTGTTGGCGAGATTCGCCCCTCCGACGAGCCCGCGTCTGATGCGGGCACAGAGGGCCCCAAGAGCCGCCTCGTCAGCCTCCTCGATCAGTTCCACGTCGCCAGTGAGCCTGCTATGGACTTGGAGTCGGTTGGCTCCACCGACCCGATGCTTGTCGACTCCGACACGGCGTCGCTTGACGCGTTCCCCACCAACGTGGGGGTCTATGACAAACCGCTTCCTCGCACGGACAGCGGTGGCAGCACTGTCACGGAGGTGCTCATCATCAGCCACGGCGAGCACTCTGGTGGAGGTGGCCAGGATCCGTTGCAGGCGGCATTGCAAGACCTGACTGCGCCCATCCCGGAAGACGCGACGCCGAGACGCTGGAGGTACGCCGTGTCCAGCTCGTCGAAAGCGCCAACCGGCTGGCCAGCATGAGACGCCTTTCGGAGGCCTACAAGTGTGAGATTTACCGTGCCGTCGGCGGCACGCCGGCTCCTGGTGGGCCTAGCCGCATTGGCCTGATCCAGTAGCGTGGCGCGACCATCGCCACCATATTAGGGACAGATCGTCCCGTCTACGCCACGCCCGTAGAGAACATACGAGCTGCCCAAGCGGCAGCAGACGAGCTAGACAAGCTCGAGGGCGACGAGCGTCGCCACATGACGGAGCGCGTCCAGCAACTCCTTGACGCGGCTGCTGAGCAGCAGGAGGCCGGGTGCCGTACTGAAGCGCACAACCGGCAAAACGACGACCCGCCTCCTCGCCGAGACCAAGGCGTGACATCCCAGACGCCGACTGGTGGCGTCCGCGGTAGAAGAGACAAGGAGCCGGCTGCCAGCCGCAGCCGGACTCGCATCACCATCTAGCGCGACCAGGACGGCCGCCCAAGGGCAGTGGAACGACGGGATGACCGTCCGCCTCCTCCTCCCCCTCGCAGGGAGAGGCGCGCTTCCCCGCCGCCTGCTGATCACCCGACACTCGGCGACTGCCTTGGCCGCCAAGAAGGAGTCGGAGTGAACGATGCCCGCCACCGGATCGACCGCCTCAACCGATCCCTGGCGCTAGAAGAAGAAGACGAGCTGGGTCTGCCTTGTTTTGGTCCCCGCATCCGAGATGCGCCCTTCCCCAAAGGGTTCACGCTCCCGAGAGATACTCCCAAGTACACCGGCTCCGTGAAGCCGGAAGACTGGCTGGTCGACTACTCCACAGCCGTCAGCATTGCGAACGGCAACAAGCGCGTTGCCGTGAAGTACGTTCCGCTCATGCTCCAGGGCACATCCCGGACATGGCTGAACAGTCTGAAGCTCGCAGTATCAACAGTTGGGTTGATTTCACCGAAGCCTTCATCCGCAACTTCACCAGCACGTACAAGCGGCCGCCCAAGCCTCGCCAGCTCTCCTTATGCATCCAAGGCCCCAACGAGTCGACCCGCGACTACCTCACGCGCTGGGCCGAGCTGCGCAACTCCTGCGAGGGCGTGCACAAGGTGCAGGCCATCGAGTACTTCACCGCTGGGTGCCGAGAAGGCACCCTCCTCAAGCACCGGCTTCTCTGCGACGAGCCGGCGACCCTCGATGAACTGCTGATCATAACAGACAAGTACGCCACGGCCGACTCCTCCATGAAGGCAGAAATCCAAGTTGACGCATCTGGCAAGGTGGCTCCCAAGCTCCTCGGACTCCGGCTGGCAATACCAGTCGGCGTCAGCAACCAAATGACAACAGGCGCAAGGCCACGCAGCCGGCTTCCACAAGCCGGCAGGTGGCGACAGTTGAAGACCAGCAGCCGGAAGGGCAACCTCCTCCCAAATGCCAGAAGGGCGGCAAGCGTAACTGGTTGCCCGCCTTCTCGTACGAACAGACTCTTGATGCACCTTACAAGTTTCACAGCGGCGCGAAGCCGTCCAACCACACCACTCGGAAATGCCACTGGCTTACCAAGATCGCCAAGGGTGATGGACTCCTGCCTCCTCCGCCTGCCGGCCCGCCGCCTCCTCCCCAGCAGCCGGCGGCCCGGCCTGTCGGCACAATACAAGATGAATACCCTGAAGAGCATGGAGCCTATGTCGTGTTCACCTGCGTGGCCGACGATAGGTACAGCAGACGGCAGCGACAACAAGAAGTAAATGCAGTAGCATCAGAGACCCCCGAGTTCATGCATTGGTCTGAGAAGCCCATCAGCTGGAGTAGAGCTGACCACCCGGAGGTGATGCCCAATCCCGGTTCTTATGCTTTGGTCTTAGATGCCACCTTCGCAACAGAGAGGCGAGCTGCTCGCTTCTCCCGAGTCCTGATAGATGGTGGCAGCAGCATCAACATCATGTACCGAGATACTATGAAGAAGTTAGGAATCAAACAGAGGCAACTTCAGTCTAGTCGGACTGTATTCCAGGGCATAGTTCCTGGCCTTTCCTGCTCATCAATCGGCAAGACCCAGATAGATGCCCTCTTCGGAGAGAAAAATCACTTTCACCGAGAGCCAGTGGTTTGAGGTGGTGGACCTTGAGAGCACCTATCATGCGCTGCTTGGCCGGCCTGCTCTGGCCAAGTTCATGGCGGTCCCCCACTATGCTTACCTCAAGATGAAGATGCCGAGCTCCAAGGGAATCCTGACCATAGCAGGGGACTACAAGAAGTCGTCCGCCTGTGCTGCAGACAGCAGCCGGCTAGCCGAGTCCCTCGTGATCGCAGCTGAAAAGCGGCTCCTTGACCGGGTTGTGGCAATGGCAGGCAAGCAGCCAGAAATGTCACCTAACCCCAAGGAGTCAGAAGCTGAGCGCTTGTTCAAGCCGGCCAAAGAAACAAAGAAGATACCCTTGGACCCGGAGCACCCGGAGAGGCACGTTGTCATAGGTGAGAACCTTGACAGCAAATAGGAAAGCGAGCTCGTCGATTTCCTCCATGAGAATCGGGACATCTTTGCATGGTCTCCGAAAGACATGCCGGGTGTTCCGACGGATTTCGCCGAGCACAAACTACATGTCCGACCTGATGCCAAGCCAGTCAGGCAGCCCTTGTGCCGCCTGTCAGAAGAGAAGAAAAGAGTTGTTGGAGAAGAGATAGCCCGGCTTCTAGCAGCCAGCTTCATCATGGAAGTGTTCTTTCCAGAATGGTTAGCCAACCCAGTCCTTGTACTGAAGAAGAATAAGCAGTGGCGCATGTGTATTGATTATACCAGCCTCAACAAAGCTTGCCCCAAAGACCCATTTGCTTTGCCAAGAATCGACCAAGTAATAGACTCCACAGCCGGATGCGAGCTGTTGAGCTTTTTGGATGCATACTCAGGGTATCATCAGATCAAGCTAAACTCGGCCGACAGGCTGAAGACCGCCTTCATCATGCCATTCGGAGCCTTCTGCTACCTGACCATGACGTTCGGCCTGAGAAATGCCGGCGCCATGTTTCAGCATTGCATGCAGAAGTGTCTCCTCAAGCAGCTCGGAAGGAACGCCCACATCTATGTGGATGATGTTGTGGTGAAGACGGAGAAGCGTGGAACGCTGCTAGAGGACCTCAAGGAGACCTTTGAAAATTTGCGCCGATTTCAAATCAAGCTCAACCCGGAGAAATGCGTCTTTGGAGTGCCAGCCGTCCAGCTTCTTGGCTTCCTGGTCTCAGAACGCGGCATAGAGTGCAACCCTGTGAAGATCAAGGTCATCAAGAGGATGGAGGTGTCCACCCGACTGCTGGGCGTGCAAAAATTCACTGGTTGCTTGGCATCCATCAGCCGTTTCATCAGTCGGCTGGGCGAGAAGGCTCTTCCACTGTACCAGCTCATGAAGAAGACCACTTTATTTGAGTGGAACGATAAGGCGGATGAAGCTTTTATCTAGCTCAAAAAGATGTTGACCACCCCGCCTGTCCTGGCAGCTCCAACTCCTAAGGAGCCCATGCTTCTCTACATCGCCGCCACCAGCCGGGTGGTCAGCACAGTCATAGTTGTGGAACGCAAGGAAGAAGGCAAAGCACTACCAGTCCAGAGGCCGGTGTACTACCTGAGTGAAGTATTGTCTGCCTCCAAGCAGAACTACCCCCACTATTAGAAGACGTGCTACGGCATGCACTTCGCCGCCAAGAAGCTGAAGCCATACTTTCAAGAGCACCCAATCACTGTGGTCTGCACTGCTCCACTTGCCGAGGTCATTGGAAGCCGAGATGCTTCAGGCCGAGTGGCCAAATGGGCCATAGATTTGGCCTCCTACACCATCTACTACCAGCCTCGCACCACCATCAAGTCACAAGCACTGGCCGACTTCCTCATCGACTGGGCCGAGACCCAGTACTTGCCGCCAGCGCCAGACTCCACCCATTGGTGGATGCACTCTGATGGTTCCAAGATGCGCACCGGTTTGGGAGCCGGCATCGTCCTCACCTCTCCCAAAGGCGACAAGCTCAGATACATGCTGCAAATCCACTTTGCCACCTCTAACAATGTTGCTGAATACGAAGCACTCATTCACGGGCTCCGGCTTGCCAAGGAACTCGGCATTCGCCGGATTCTGTGCTATGGTGATTCCGACTTGGTGGTCCAGCAATCGTCTGGCGACTGGGACGCCAAGGATGCAAATATGGCGAGCTGCCGCTTCCTTGTCCAGCAACTTAGTGGATACTTCGAGGGGTGAAAGTTCCTCCATGTGCCAAGAAATGACAACGAGCAAGCAGATGCCTTGGCACGGGTCGGCTCCACCCGGCAAGCAATACCAGCCGGCGTTGCCCTGCAACGCCTCCTCAAGCCGTCTGTCAATCCATCGCCAGAGTCAGATTCCATCTTCGTGCCGGCTCCTCCTGAAGCAGTCGGATCCGACTTGAGGACCCCAGCAGCCGGCACGGGTAATTCGGCAAGCGGCCCGAGGACTGCAGCAGCCGCACCCGGCCCGGGGACTGCATTAGTCGGCCCGGGGACTTCATCGATTCAGCAAGCGGCGGCCGAATCCAACCCGCCGCCTCCCGGCCCAACCGCACTCATGCAAATTGCAGTTCTGGCAGTCGAAGAAATAGCGGCACCTTCATGGGCTCAGCCCATCCTCAACTTTTTGGTGAACAAAGAGCTGCCGACTGATGAGATCTCGGCCCGACAAGTGCAACGCCGGGCGGCTGCGTACACCATTGTCAACAGAGAACTTGTGAGGCGCGGTGTCACTGGTGTTTACCAGCGCTGCGTGGAGCCAGAGCAAGGCCAAGCAATCCTCAAAGATATCCATCAAGGCGAGTGTGGTCACCACGCGGCTTCAAGAGCACTTGTTGCCAAAGCTTTCCGCCACGGTTTTTTCTGGCCGACTGCTCTAGAAGATGCCAAAGGCTTGGTCCAGAAATGCAAAGGGTGCCAGAAGTTCCGCTCCAAGCCACATCAGCCGACTTCTGCACTCAAGACCATCCCCATTGCCTGGCCCTTCGCTGTCTTGGGGCTGGATATGGTGGGACCGTTCAAGACAGCACGCGGCGGCATGACTCATCTGCTTGTCGCAGTGGACAAGTTCACCAAGTGGATAGAAGCAAAGCCAATTAAGAAGTTGAATGGTCCGACTGCCGTGACTTTCATCTCCGACATCACCATCCGGTATGGCATACCACACAACATCATCACCGACAATGGCACAAACTTTTCCAAAGGCGCCGTGGCCCATCTCTGCGTGACGCAGGGCATCCGACTGGACCTAGCGTCCGTTGCCCATCCGCAGTCAAACGGCCAGGTGGAGCGAGCAAACGGCCTCATTTTGTCCGGCATCAAGCCCCGACTGGTCGAGCCTCTGGAGCGTTCGACCGGCTGTTGGCTCGACGAGCTGCCGGCCGTCCTCTGGAGTCTGTGCACAACTTCGAACAAGTCAACCGGCTTCATGCCTTTCTTCCTCGTCTACGGTGCCGAAGCCGTCATCCCGACGGACATAGAATTCGACTCCCCTCGAGTCACCATGTACACTGAAGAGGAGGCAAAAGAAGCATGAGAAGACGGTGTCGATCTGCTGGAAGAGGGCCGACTGTTGGCACTCAGTCATTCCACCATCTACCAGCAGAGGCTACACCAATACTACAACCGGAAGGTCAAGCCAAGATCCTTCCAAGAGGGAGACCTTGTGCTCCGGCTGATCGAGCGAACAGCCGGCCAGCACGAGAAGTTGTGCGCAGACTGTCTGGTGGGCAGGAGTTAAGGCAGAAAGGGTGTCTGCATGAAAAATGGCTAAGGACCCAAAGCATGCACATAGTTCAAGCCGGCTTCCCGCTTCACCGACCGGCTGCTGAGCAGCCGGCCGGCCGGCTTCTACTTAACTTGCTAAAAACTCTAATCGGCTAAGTACTTACCCTCCCAAAGCGGCCAAGTACTGGACCCAGCCACAGTCCGCAGAGCGGCTGTTTGGCTGGCCAGACGGCAGCCCAGGGAGGGCGGCAAAGGAAAAAAGCCAAGGAGCAGAAAGCAAGGAAAGATAGAACTTGGCGAGCATATTTACGTGTCAAAAGGCCCTTGGCCAACATTCAACAGAAGTTTGAAATACACCCCGTGGGTGGAATTGTGCGAAGTTAACAAAGTTTGTCGAGACTGATAAGCAGGTAAAAACAAAAGATAAATTGGCAGCCTAGGGAACAGCAGACGGGTTTGGCGGAACGGTGGAGTCGGTGGTGCCGGTTGGTGGAGCGGCCGGCTGGTCGGTTTCCGCTTGGTCGCCTTCAGCAGCAGTCGGCTCGCTTGGGCGTGGCTCGTTGCTGGAGGCGTGGTCGAGCTGAGGCTGGCCGTCCGCTCCAACCTCTGGTGCTTCCTCTTGACTTTCCTCGTCCTCCTCGCCTTCTCCCTCATCGCTGGAGTCGATCACTTCGGCCGAGTCCTCGCCATCCTCCGGGTTCAGCCTGAACCACTCTGGTGGCGCCTCGGCGCCGTTCTCAGTTAGCTCCGGGATGAAGATGCTGGTGTTGGTGTACTCGGCGATCGCCGCCGCCCGTTTGACAAGCTCACCCTCCACCGCCACCAGCTCCTCCTGGGCCTCCTGTCGAAACGTGGTCAACTGGGCTAGATTTAGCCCAGGGTACCACGCCTTGACGAACTCCAAGGCCCGGCATGCTCCAGCCCGGGCCGAGGAGCCCTTCCAGGCCTCAAGACGGCCGGCAGCCACCTCCAGCCAGTCGGCAGTCCGACTGGGAGTACGCGGAGCCGGCATGTCTAGCCACAGGGCGGAGATCGCCTGGGCGCCGACGCGCTGAAGACGGCGCAACATCCGATGAGCCGGCCGAAGACAGGCCTGGATGCTGAGAAGCTGTTCACTAGGGGTCCGGGGGCGTTGGCAGCAATCTGCGCCCCTTCCGCCCTTCGCTCTTCGCGATCAGCCTCGATGGCCTAATTGGCGGTGTCAGAGTGACTAGGGAAGAAGTCTGTTCAAACAGAAAGCAAAGAGCGAAAGTTAGAGACAAAAAGCCGGCTCGATTAGCAGCCAGCAGCTCGAAGAAAGAAAAAAGAGGGAAGCTTACCGTCAACCATGTCTTCAATTTTGCCGAAGCCAGCAGTCAGCAAAACCTCCTTATCGGTCCAGGCGGAGCGTTCGGTCTTGAACTCAGCAAGGAGAGCGGTCTCCTTTTCCTCCGCCTCCTTCTGGGCATTCTTGAGAAGCTCCGCCTGCTCCGCCAGTTGCGTGGTCAGCCGGTCACGCTCCTCGGCCAGCTTGCTGCAGTCCGCTTCCTTGGCGCGCAACGCGGTGTTGGCTTCGCCCAGTTGCTACTGCAAAGTAGCATTGGCCTCTGCAAGAACAGAGAAAAAAGACGTCAGCAGCCAACAGAGAAGAAGTGCAGTCGCCGAGGAGATCCGGCCCGACTGCTCCGTAGTCGGCCCGAATCTCGGGAACTACAGCCCGCGGGTGCGCCAGCGCGCCCCCGTAGAGAAAGAAGTTACCAATATCAGCAAAAAAGAAGAACAGTTGTCGGGGAGATCCGGCCCGACTGCTCAGCAGTCTCGGGGACTACAGCCCGCGGGTGCGCTAGCGCGCCCCCGCAGAGAAAGAAAAAGACTTACTCCGACTTTCCGACAAATCGGCGGTCCGCTGATCCAGCTCCTGGACTTTGGAGTTCAAGGCGGCCGCGTGAAGGTTATAATAATCCTGCAGCGAAGATATCAGACAATGTTAGTACTCGGAGCTTGCCAATTGAATTTCCGAGCCGGCTGCCCGAAACTCGGGGACTACACCCAGTGGGAGCGCTAGCGCGCCCCCACAGAGAAGTATAAGAAATACAAGAATCAAAGATGAAGAAGCATACCCGGACGGCTACTCGCGACTCGAGGAACGCTTGGTTGCCCCGCTTCAGGGCGTTGGCCTCGGCTCGGAGTTTTCCTTGGATGTCCAGGATCGCCTGATTCAAAGGGCCTGTCCCGCCTCCCCGCACCCAATCAGCGGGCGCGACGCTGGTTGCCTCGGCGTCCGGGATCGAAGAGCTCGCAGCACCGGCTTCCAGTGGACGTGGCGCCGAGGCCGCCTTTGCAAACCGGCGGCGCGATGGTGTGCGGACCTCGGGATTCAGGCCCATCACCATCTCGTCCCCGGCTGGCGGCACCGGTGGGTCCGCCAGCTGCTTGTCCCGTACCTCTCTAGATGGTGGCGGTGGAGGCACGGCCACGTCCGGCATGACGACATCGCTGCCGTCCCTCTCCATGATCGGGTGCTCGTCGTCGGCTCCCCCAGTCGGCGCCACAAACTCTGACGGTGGCGGCGCGGAGTTCAGAGGGATGACGAATAACGCCGACTGACAGCGCGCAGCTTCTTCAGCCTGCTCCTTCACCACGGTGGCAGCCTCGGCCTCCGCCAACTTCTTTAGCGCGGTGACCTCCGCCTTGTCCGCATCTGCCCTCTCCTTGCGGGCAGCTTCCTGCTCCTCGCGTGCCTCCCGCGTGTTTCGCTCCTGCGCCTCCCGGAGGTCGGTGGCCGGATCGATTCGCCGGGTGGTGGTGGAGGTCTCCCCCGACCCAATGATGGAGGCGGCGGCTGACTTCTCAAGAGAGAGTGGAGCCCTAAGTCAAGAAAGACAAATAAAGGAAGCTCAGAAAGAATCGACAAGAAAGAAAAGCACAAGAAAAGATACTTACGCCGACACCATGGGAGGCGCCTTCGGGAGCTTCTGAAACTTGGCCGCCTTCGCTGCGGCCTCCTTCCGCCTAGTCGCGGCGGTCGGATTCTTGGCCTTCTTCGGCGCGCTGCCGAACAAGGCGGCGCCCTGTTTGCGCTTTCGCGTGCCGCCTCGAGCAGTCGGCTCGGCGGAAGGGCCCGCGTCCGCCTTGCCGGCGCCTCGCGCCGGGCGCGGCTCATCTTGCTCATCGTCATCATCGGGCCAAGTCTCGATGCCGCCTCCTTCTTCGGAGCCGCCTGCTCTGTCACCACTGCCTATGGCGTCGTCCTCCAGGGCGGCCGCCCCCAAGTCGGGGTCGTCCACATCGCTCGCCTCCCGGTCCGGCTGGTAGTCTCCGCCCGGCCCCATGACGGTGGCCGTCGCCGGAGACATGTAGATCTGCGTCCAGAAGATCGACTGTTCAAGACCAAGAACAAGACCAAGACAAGTACTAAAAAGAAGAGTTGAGGAACTTACAGCAGGCGGCGGGTTGGAGCGGGAGTACGGCCGCTTGCCGAACCACCGCGGCCCCTCCGACAGCTTGAGGTCGGCGATCTCATTCACCATCCGGGCCACCTCAGTAGTCGGCATGTCCCTTGTGCACATCCGGCTCGGTTCGCGATGCCCGCTCATCCGACAGATCAGATGAGGCCGGCCTTGGAGCGGGAGAACCCGGCGCTCGACGAAGGCGACCAGCAAGTCGGACGTCACGAGGCCCTCCGCCTCCGTCAGCACCTGGAGTCGGCTAATGGTGGCGGCAGCATCGGCCGATATGGGCTTAGGCTTATAGCCCCAGTTGGCCCGAGGCTCGGCCGGGGGGCGGGCTTCGTAGGGCAGCAGGTTGATGAAGTCGATCGCCGGGTCGACGTTCTCCACATAGAAATATGACTTCTGCCACAGCTTCACCGACTGCGCAGCTTGATGGCGGGGAAGGCCTTCTTCGGCGATGGCCGGCGCACCGCGACAAAGGCGCCGCACTGGGCTGCCACCTCCCGGACGGAGGTGCCCAGTTTGGTGTAGAAGAAGGCTCCCCACAACTTGATGGTGGGGAGGATGCCGAGGTAGCCCTCGCACGCCGTGACAAAGGCGGACAGCAGCGTCACGGTGTTGGGCGTCAAGTGATGCGGCTGAAGATGGTAAAACTCCATGAAGGAGCAGAGAAACCCACTCGCCGGCAGCCCGAAGCCGCGGAGGAAATGCGAGCGGAAGATGACCCGCTCGCCTCCTTGTGGCACCGGCGAGATTTCCTTCTCCGGCGGCACGCGCACCTTGACGAAGCCCGGGCCGGGCAGCCGCCGTGTCGCGCGGAGGAAGGTGAGGTGATCGTCAATCACCACCGAGCCGTCCCAGTCCCCTCCCTTCTCGCGCGTCATGGAGACCGAGTAGGATCGAGCAAGAAGCTTGGGGCGGGGAAGCCTAGCAGCGGCATGCTGCGGCGGTGCCTTGGCGAAGCACGAAGGTGCGGCGGTAGCAAGGGGAAGAAGAAGAAGGTGACGAGGATGGGGCAGGAGGGCGGGCGTGCCCCTCCTCCCCCTACTTATAGCCGGCGGGCTATGAAGCCGAGGGGGTGAGGCGTGGGATCATGGGATTAACTACGCCCACGACCCCACGTCCCCACGTTTACCGCGCGAGTTACTGCGCGCAGTAACTCCGCGAAGAAGCTCAACCGCCTGCCTCGGCCGCAGCGGATCCGCTCGCGTGCTGAGGCCCGATGGTGGAGGGCCCAGCCTGCTGTCGCGTCCCATCGCGCGAGTGGGCTAGCAGGCTGGCCTGGCTGGCTGACGCCACGTGGCGTGCCCATGACAGGCGGCGGGTCTGGAGGCTTAGCTAGCACGCCACAAAGTTCCCGCCGTTGCGTTCGAAGTTTCAGACAAATCCGACTAGACGTGGCCGACTCCCACCAGGCGGCTTGCCAGGAGTCGGATGAAGCTTCCTTCCAGAGCACCCGGAGGAGGAAACTGTTGAGGCTCCTCGGCTCCTCAGCCGCGGCGCCTCACCAGCTTCGGGGACTACTGTCGGAGTAATGGGCCACGGGTTGCCTAACCCGAGTCCCTGAACCTTTCAAGACATCGGGGCCGGCTGCGCCCCTCAGGACTTCAAGATGAAGCGCCGCCTTCTGATGGCCGGCTAGCCCAAGCGGCCAGCTTCCAGAAGGCGGCTAAGCTCCAGAAGGCAGCACCAAGGCTGGCCGACTCCTTGCCGGCGGCCTCTAGAGAGGCTGGCTTCTAGCAGGCGGCCCACGACGCCCTCAGAGTCTGCGCCCCCATTAAGAAGACAAGACAGGGTGAGGCTACAGTGTAGCCCATCATCCCCGAATCCCGGGCAGGGCGTGGCCACAGTGCTCCGTACAGGCGGAGATCTCCGCCCGACGCGGCACTGTTACCACTCCGCCCCTGACGTCACCGCTGACAGGCGGAGCCCTATTCCCACGACGGCCTGTCGGTACGGCCTGCAGGCGGCGAGCCCTACCAAGCAGTGAGAGCCCGGAAGACGGCGGAAGCCTGACCAGTCGGACTTGAGGGAGGCCGGCTTCCAGCAAGCGGCCCGTTCCTTCCTCGGGGCCCGCGCACCATTAACCAGATGAGACCCGGAGTGGCTACAGTGATCTCCCACCAGGCGGCGGGGCTGTAGCCGCGCGCCCCTAACCAAGCATGCGTCATTAGCACTGCGGCTACAGTGACCAGCCGCCGACCAGACCCGCTAGCGGCGGAGGCGGCCTGTCGGCTCCGTACCAGACCAGCCGGCGGGGCCCACCAGGCGGCGGGCCCTAGCAGCCGGCGGGGAAGCCGGTGACCAGAGACACTGACAGCCGGGTCCTACACCCAGCCAGATTATCATTGTACCCCTGGGGGTAGGCCTATATAAACCCCAGGGCACCCATGCAAAGGGTCCCCAACCTGTTAGAACTAGACTCATACTTAGAGGAAGGAGAGAGCGTGCCTGCCTTCTTCTACCTCTAGCATACAGCTCGAGGAGCACCATTGTATCCACTAGTGCCTTAGTGATCATGCGGAGACCCCGCAGAGCAGGACTAGGGGTGTTATCTCCTAGGAGAGCCCCGAACCTGGGTAAAGTGCGCCGGCGTTCGTGTCCGCGCCTCATCCCGCTTCCAGGCACCGGCGACGTTCTACTCGCTCCCACCATGATAAGCCATACATTGGCATATGTCGCACCCAACCCCCGACAAATATCATGGCAAATTATTCACAATGGCATATCGAAAGAGCTCCTACCAGTAAAAAAGTTAATTCGGTTGAAGAAATTTCTTCTTTGAGTGAAAAAGTTGATGCTCATATGAAATTGGTTGCTAGTAAAAGTGCTCCTATTGATTTTAATGATATGCCTTTGTCTACTTTTATTGAGCAAAATAGTTATGCCATAGATGATAATTTTATCTCTCGAAATAATTTCAACAACAATGCTTATAGAGGTAATGTTAATCCTAGGCCTTTTCCTAGTAATTCCTCTAATAATTATGGTAATTCCTATGGAAATCAATCTTATAATAATAATAGGAACACCTCCGATCTTGAGAACAATATTAAAGAATTTATCAACATGCAAAAAATTTCAACACTTCCATAGAAGAAAAGTTGAGTAAGATTGATGATTTGTCCAGGAGTGTTGATAGAATTGCTCATGATGTGGAAATCAAGATGAAATTTTTTGTGCCTAAAGTAGATGAATCAATTAAAGCTCTTTATGTTTCTATGGATGAAAGTAAGAAAAGAACCGCTATGCTTAGAGCTAAAAGAGATTTTTTAGAAAAAGCATTTTCTAGTGATTTCTTTCGCAAAAGTGATGAAGATCTTAAAATGATTGGTGTTTCTTCTATTGATTCCTTGTTTAGTAAAGTTAAGATTGATGAAAAAGGGACTGGAGAAGAGTCAACTTTAGGTAGATGGCGTCCCAATATTTCAGAGGGTGAAAATCTTGTTGAGAAAATTGATGAAAGTGGGTTTGAAGAGGTCAAAACTTTAACTAGTGATGTGCCCACTCTTTTGGATTACAAAGACTTTAATTATGATAGTTGCACTTTGATTGATTGTATTGCTTTGTTGCAATCCATGATATATTCACCCCATGCTTATGAACAAAACAAAGCTTTTACTAAACATATTGTTGATGCTATGATAAAAGCTGTTGAAGAAAACTTGGAATTAGAAGTATCAATTCCTAGAAAATTGCATGATGAGTGGGAACCTACTATCAAAGTCAAGATTAAAAGTTATGAATGCTTTGCTTTATGTGACTTGGGTGCTAGTTTTTCAACAATTCTGAAATCTTTATGTGATGTGCTTTGTTTTACCGATCTTGAAGAATGTTCTTTAAATTTGCACTTGGCGGATTCTACTAATAAAAAGCCTATGGGAAGAATTAATGATGTTCTTATTCTTGCAAATAGGAATTATGTGCCCATAGATTTTATTGTTATTGATATTGATTGCAATCCATCTTGTCCTATTATTCTTGGTAGACCGTTTCTACGCACTATCGGTGCCGTGATTGATATGAAAGAAGGCAATATTAAGTTCCAATTTCCTTTGAGGAAGGGTATGGAACACTTCCCTAGAACAAGAATTAGGCCACCATATGTGTTGGGGAACGTAGCAATAATTCAAAATTTTCCTACGTGTCACCAAGATCAATCTAGGAGATGCTAGCAACGAGAGAGAGGGAGTGCATCTTCATACCCTTGAAGATCGCTAAGCGGAAGCGTTACAAGAACGCGGTTGATGGAGTCGTACTCGGGGCGATTAAAATCGCGGAAGGTCCGATCTAGCGCCGAACGGACGGCGCCTCCGCGTTCAACACACGTACAGCCCGGGGACGTCTCCTCCTTCTTGATCCAGCAAGGGGAGAGGAGAAGTTGAGGGAGAACTCCAGCAGCACGACGGCATGGTGGCAATGGAGCTCGTGGTTCTCCGGCAGGGCTTCGCCAAGCACTACGGAGGAGGAGGAGGAGATGTATGAGGAGGAAGGGGGCTGCGCCAAGGGAAGGGTATGGCTGCCCTCCCACCCCCTCACTATATATAGGGGGAAGGGGAGAGGGGGCCGGCCCCTCTAGATGGATCTAGAGGAGGAGGTGGCGGCCAGGGGAAACCCTAGATGGGTTTGGGCGCCCCCACCCCCTAGGAAACTTGCCCCCTAAGCCGGGAGGGGCGGCTGCCCTAGGGGTGGCGCCCCCACCTCTCCTGGTTATGTGAGAGGGGTTGGGAGGGGCGCACAGCCCCTTAGTGGGCTGGTTTGCCCCTTCCCCTTGGCCCATAAGGCCCCCCAACGCTTGCCGGGGCCTCCGAAACCCCTTTCGGACATGCTGGCCATAGCCTGGTACCCCCGGAACAATTCCGGACTCCAATACCATTCGTCCAATATACCGATCTTCACCTCTGGACCATTCCGGAGCTCCTCGTCATGTCCGGGATCTCATCCGAAACTCCGAACAACCTTCGGTAACCACATACTATTTCCCATAACAACTCTAGCGTCACCGAACCTTAAGTGTGTAGACCCTACGGGTTCGGGAACCATGCAGTCATGACCGAGACGTTCTCCGGCCAATAACCAACAGCGGGATCTGGATACCCATGTTGGCTCCCACATGTTCCACGATGATCTCATCGGATGAACCACGATGTCGGGGATTCAATCAATCCCGTATACAATTCCCTTTGTCTATCGGTATGTTACTTGCCCGAGATTCGATCGTCGGTATCCCTATACCTTGTTCAATCTCGTTACCGGCAAGTCTCTTTACTCGTTCCGTAACGCATGATCCCGTGGCTAACTCATTAGTCACATTGAGCTCATTATGATGATGCATTACCGAGTGGTCCCAGAGATACCTCTCCGTCATACGGAGTGACAAATCCCAGTCTCGATTCATGCCAACCCAATAGACACTTTCGGAGATACCTGTAGTGCACCATTATAGCCACCCAATTATGTTGTGACATTTGGTACACCCAAAGCATTCCTACGGTATCCGGGAGTTGCACAATCTCATGGCCTAAGGAAACAATACTTGACATTAGAAAAGCTCTTAGCAAACGAACTACACGATCTTGTGCTATGCTTAGGATTGGGTCTTGTCTATCACATCATTCTCCTAATGATGTGATCCCGTTATCAATGACATCCAATGTCCATGGTCAGGAAACCATAGCCATCTATTGATCAACGAGCTAGTCAACTAGAGGCTTACTAGGGACATGTTGTGGTCTATGTATTCACACATGTATTACGATTTCCGGATAACACAATTATAGCATGAACAATAGACAATTATCATGAACAAGGAAATACAATAATAACCATTTTATTATTGCCTCTAGGGCATATTTCCAACAATATGAATCAATCATGAGGGCGTCTTATGGATCTCGAACCAAAGATGACAAAACTTAGATCCTTGCTTTATTCCTAGCTAAGTGCGTAAAACTATAGCGCTTGTTGGGAGGCAACCCAATGAATAAAATTTATTTTTGCTTTTTGCTTTCTGTTCTTGAGTGTTAGTACAACTAGATAATTACCCGCGCGTTGCAGTGGGACATTTGCCCAAAATACTTGTTGAAGAGGTGTGCACAAAACTGGAAAATAATATATGGCGACAAATAGTAATAAACAATTGTGTCAGCCATTCACCACAAATTTTCGCATCTTGATTTATAAAATGTTTATCTTAAACTAATATCCTGTAATTATAGGTTATCTGAGATTTAACACTAATTATTGAATACATAGTAATAAGATTGTCCAAAGAAATATTTGAAATTTTGAAAAACATTATGAAAACTTTCCTAGCTAGCGTTTCTGAAAAACGGGACAAATCTATGCAATCCGAAATTATTGCTCATCATCTGGTCATGTTTCTTCATGTGTGATTATACCCAGCCACTGTGAGAAATACAATTTCCCTGCCTGCAAAAAGTTACTATATTAGATTATTATTGAGCAACATTGAAGATGAAGATCAGTGAAAAGCTAAAAGCACTTAAGTGTAGCAATAGAATATGCAGGAACCAATAATAAAAAAATAGAGTCGCTTAAATTGAAAGTGCTATAACTGCTAGTGCTAGCGCCTGTGTCATCGTGGGATCAACTTGCGGATCGCGCAGATAGTTCAGGCTCTATGCAACCATTTTGATGACGTTGAAGATGCAACGGGGAATAAAGATTTTATAGGATACGGCATCGTCACTAGAGAGGTCAAAGATATCGCTGAAGATCCATCAGGCGAGGCCGCACCCGCACGCTCAACGATCCACCAAAGCAGTCCCTGTCAATCGCCATGACATGCCGAGGCCAAGTCAGACTTCTGCACCTGCTCCTTCTTCGCAACCCAAAAAGGATGCGAGCGAGATCCACACCCGGTCAGATCACTCTGGATACAACTGGAACCAATCTTCACAATTTCCCGAACAGCGGCCGAGCTAGTTTTGTCGGAACGTTGAGCGAGGAGGACCAAAAAGGCAAAGCGGCAGCACAACCGCCGTCTCGCACTCAAGTCTCAACGGTGCTACATGGCACCAGACCGGTTACCACCGTCAACGGAACCGCAACTCTCGAAAGAGCCTAGAGAGGCGTCAAAAGCGACGTGGACGGGCGGTGGTGCCAGAGGAGAAGACCACACGCGGAAATCACCTCCTCGTCGCTGACGCTATGCTGCTTTATGCCTCTATCATAGCAAAGGGAAAAGATTGATCCTTTTTATGGAGAGAGAGAGAGAGAGGTGGAAACGGAAAGCACGACACGGGGAAAAGACGACCTGCCTTCTTGTGAATGAGACGGCTGGGCTTCCTTCGGTCTGTTTGTGAATCGCGACAGTTGGACTGTCGGTCATTTATAAATCTGGAAGACGACGTGACATGTCTAAATATTAATAGAAATAAAAGAAAATAATTGTTGATGTGGCAGATTGCTTTGGTGGATAGCCTGCATGTCAAGATAGGATGACATGGCACATCGCTAATGTGGACAGTGTGCATGGTGAGAGAATAGGAAGTAGTGGGGAGCAACTTCTTAAGAATGGTAGATTATGCTACTGTTATCATTGTGTTTTTTGTGTTTTAATTAGTGTTTGTGCCAAGTAAAGCCTTTAGGATCTTCTTGGGTGATAGTTGTTTGATCTTGCTGAAAAGACAGAAACTTTTGCGCTCACGAAAACAATTCTAGTTTTTTTACCAGAGCATGATAAAATACCAATTCTTTTTGCAGAAGATTGATATACAAATTTCTGAGGTTGTCCTAATTTTTCAGAATTTTTGGAGTTCCAGAAGTTTTCGAAATAGTCAGATTGCTACAGACTGTTCTGTTTTGACAAATTCTGTTTTCTTTGTGTTGTGCTTATTTTGATGGCTCTAAGGTTTTCTTTGATGAGTTTTTGCCATAGAAAAGTTGGAATACAGTAGATATAATGCAAAAATAAAATATGACACAACACTTATAGTAGTGATTTGCTTTCTTTTACTAACGGATCTCACGAAGGTTTTGTTGAGTTTTGTGTGATTGAAGTTTTCAAGTTTTGGGTTATCTTACGATGGATGAAGGAATAAGGACTAGAAGAGCCTAAGCTTGCGGATGCCCCGGGATCCCAAGCTATTATCCAAAAATGAGCAACCAACTAAGCTTGGGGATGCCCCTGACTGGCATCCCCTCTTTCTTCTAACGGCCATCGGTATTTTACTCGAAGCTATATTTTTATTCGTCATGTACTATGTGTTTTGCTTGGAGCGTATTGTATGATATGAGTCTTTGCTTGTTTTATTTTGTGTTTTAAGTCTTGATTTCTTGCTGGACACACCTATTTGAGAGAGCCAAAATTATGCCATGACTTGTTAGAATTGCTCTCTATGCTTCACTTAAATTTTTATGAGCTATGGACTTGTTCTAGTGCTTCACTTATATCTTTTTGAGCACGGTGTGCTTTAGTATTTTTGAAGAAATGCTCTCTTGCTTCACTTAGATTTATTTGAGAGTTAGTAAAATTTTCAAGAAATTCTATCTTGATTCACTTAAATTAATTTTAAAGAAAGAAGAAAAATTATGCTCATGATCTTCACTTATATTTGTTTGAGCTTATGAAAAGCAACACATCAAAATTAGTCCCAAAGTGATAGATATTCAAGAAGGATATAATAAAAAAATTCATGAAGATCATTCGACAAAATAAACTTGATTCTTAGTAATAGTTTTGAGATATGATGATGTGATATGTGAGTTATGTTGATGAGTAATTGTGCTTTAATAAGAATATTGGTGTTAAGGTTTGTGATTCCCTATGCAAGCACGAAAGTCAATAGTCATGCAATGAAATTATATCCTACTTTTGGTGCATTATTCGGTCTTAATTATGCTTAATGCTCGCTTATGAGATTATTCGTTTCTTGGTTGGTCGCTTCTCAATCTTTTGCTAGCCTTCATTTTGCACTAAGTATGACCTCTACTTGTGTATCCAAAAATCCTTTAAACCATTTTGCCACATGAGTCCACTATATCTACCTATATGCGGTATTATTTTGCCGTTCTAAGCAAATTTGTATGTGCCATCTCTAATTTTCAAAATAAACTTCTCTTTTGTGTGTTCATTTCGCTCGTGGAGCGGTGAGGGGTGCTACCTCTTGAGCACTGCGTTGGCCCTTGAAGAGGAAAGGGTGATGCAGCAAAGTAGCGTAAGTTTCCCTCAGTTTTTGAGAACCAAGGTATCAATCCAGTAGGAGGCCATGCTCAAGTCCCTTGCACCTACACAAACAAATAAGAACCTTGCAACCAACGCGATAAAGGGGTTGTCAGTCCCTTCACGGCCACTTGCAAAAGTGAGATCTGATAGAGATGATAAGATAATATTTTTGGTATTTTTATGTTTAAAGACTAAATGTAAAGAAAACAAAATAAACGGCACCAGAAATAGCTTGTTCACGGGAGATTAATATGATGGAAAATAGACCCGGGGGCCATAGGTTTCACTAGTGGCTTCTCTCAAGATAGCATAAGTATTACGGTGGGTGAACGAATTACTGTCGAGCAATTGATAGAATTGAGCATAGTTATGAGAATATCTAGGTATGCTCATGTATATAGGCATCACGTCCGTGACAAGTAGACCGACTCCTGCCTGCATCTACTACTATTACTCCACACATCGACCGCTATCCAGCATGCATCTTGTTATCCTAGATGGCAACAATACAATACGTGCCTTGCTGCCCCTACTGTCACTGGGAAAGGACACCGCAAGATTGAACCCAAGCTAAGCACTTCTCCCATTGCAAGAAATATCAATCTAGTAGGCCAAACCAAACTGATAATTCGAAGAGACTTGCAAAGATAACCAATCATACATAAAAGAATTCAGAGGAGATTCCAATATTGTTCATAGATAATCTTGATCATTAACCCACAATTCATTGGATCTGGACAAACACACCGCAAAAAGAAGAATTACATCGAGTAGATCTCCAAGAGAATCGAGGAGAACTTTGTATTGAGATCCAAAGAGAGAGAAGAAGCCATCTAGCTAATAACTATGCACCCGAAGGTCTGAGGTAAACTACTCACACATCATCAGAGAGGCTATGGTGTTGATGTAGAAGCCCTCCGTGATCAATGCCCCCTCCGGCGGAGCGCCGAAAAAGGCCCCAAGATGGGATCTCACGGGTACAGAAGGTTGCGGCGGTGGAAAGAGGGTTTTGGCTCCGTATCTGATGTTTCCAGGGTATATGAGTATATATAGGCGAAAGAGGTCGGTCAGGAGAGCTACGAGGGGCCCACGAGGGTGGAGGGCGCGCCAAGGGGGTAGGCGCGCCCCCTGTCTCGTGGCCTCCTTGTTGATTGCTTGACGTCCACTCCAAGTCCTCTGAATCACGCTTGTTCCGAAAATCACGTTCCCGAAGGTTTCATTCCGTTTGGACTCCGTTTGATATCCTTTTCCTTCGAAATACTGAAATAGGCAAAAAAAACAGCAATTCGGGCTGGGCCTCCGGTTAATAGGTTAGTCCCAAAAATAATATAAAAGTGTATAATAAAGCCCATTAAACATCCAAAACAGAATATATAATAGCATGGAACAATCAAAAATTATAGATACGTTGGAGACGTATCAAGGGGTGGCTAATATTTTCCATGCTAGATGTGTTATTCTCATGATGAGTGTTTATTCACTTGTCATTGCACGAGAGTAAGGAAAAGGTATTAGGGATGCCCAGTACCGAAATGAAAAATGAATTTACTTTATGTTGTCAAATAATAAATTCCTTGGAAAGTGTTGGTATGGAAGGCACCCGTGGATACGGTTAGCCATGGAAAGTGAAAGTGTGGTTGAAAAAGGAATAAACTTTATTTTCTGTTTGGGAACCGCCTATGATATACCTAGCATGGAAAGTGTTGGGAACTCTAAGTCGTTTTCGTTGGTGGGAAGGATACACCTCCCAAAATGTTTTTATCTCTAAGTTTTTCGCTTTGAGCTCTGGCACCTCTACAAATCCCTACTTCCCTCTACGAAGGGCCTTCCTTTTACTTTATGCAATTTTTTTGAATTTGAGTCTCCATCTTCTCTTACAAAAGCACCAACTAGGATGCAATATGATCGTACTTGAGTATTGGGTGTATCTAATATGCGAGTGTGTTTCATGAATAGATCAATGGTTGAGCATGATGGGCTCGGGATAACTTATTTTAGTGTTGATATTTTGAAAGACATGGTTGCTTGTTGATATGCTTGAGTATTTAAATTATCATGTCAAAACTAGACTATTGCTTTGAACAATATAAAATTCCAAATGTTCATGCTACAAAGAAAGAAATATGATATGACATGATAGGCAACATTCCACATCAAAAATTCTGTTTTTATCACTTACCTACTCGAGGACGAGTAGGAGTTAAGCTTGGGGGTGCTGATACGTCTCCAACGTATCTATAATTTTTGATTGTTCCATGCTGTTATATTATCAATCTTGGATGTTTTATAATCATTTTATAGTCATTTTATATCATTTTTTGGTACTAACCTATTGACATAGTGCCAAGTGCCAGTTGCTGTTTTCTGCATGTTTTTACATCACAGGAAATCAATATCAAATGGAGTCCAAACGCAACGAAACTTTGTGGAGATTTTTTTTGGACCAGAAGGAACATAATGGGCCCTGGCTGCGCCTGGGGGGTGCTCCGAGGAGAGCACAACCCACCAGGGCGCGCCAGGAGGCCCAGGCGCGCCCTGGTGGGTTGTGCCCAGCTCGGGTGCCCCCCGGACCGCCTCTTTGCTCTATAAATACCTCAATATTCCCAAAACCCTAAGGGAGTCGACGAAATATTGATCCAGCCGCTGCAGAGTCCAGAACCACCAGATCCAATCTAGACACCATCTCGGATGGGGTTCACCACCTCCATTGGTGCCTCTCCGATGATGCGTGAGTAGTTCTTTGTAGACCTTCGGGTCTGTAGTTAGTAGCTAGATGGCTTTCTCTCTCTCGCTGAATTCTCAATACAATGGTCTCCTGGAGATCCATATGATGTAACTCTTTTGTGCTGTGTTTGTTGGGATCGACGAACTTTGAGTTTATGATCAGATCTATATTTTTATATCCATCAAAGTTATTTGAGTTTCTTTGATCTCTTATATGCATGATTGCTTATAGCCTCGTATTTCTTCTCCGATATTTGGGTTTTGTTTGGCCAACTTGTTCTATTTATCTTGCAATGGGAAGAGGTGCTTTCTAGTGGGTTCGATCTTACGGTGCTTGGTCCCAGTGACAGAAGGGGAACCGACACGTATGTATCATTGCTACTAAGGATAAAACGATGGGGTCTATCTCTACATATATAGATCTTGTCAACATCATGTCATCATTCTTATTGCATTACTCCGTTTATCCATGAACTTAATACACTACATGCATGCTGGATAGCGGTCGATGTGTGGAGTAATAGTAGTAGATGCAGGCAGGAGTCGGTCTACTAATCTTGGACGTGATGCATATATAATGATCATTGCCTGGATATCTTCATGAGTATTTGAAGTTCTATCAATTTCCCAACAGTAATTTGTTCACCCACCGTTTGCTAATTTTCTCAAGAGAAGCCACTAGTGAAACCTACGGGCCCCGGGTCTCTTTCTCATATTATTTGCCTTTGTGATCTACTTTTCCTTTGCATTTATTTTCAGATCTATTAAACCAAAAATACAAAAATACCTTGCTGCAATTTATTCTTATTTATTTTATTTGGCGTTCGATCTATCAATCTACTAAATTTTATCTCACGTCTGTTTGCCTATGTTGAGGCGTCGTACCCGAAAGGGGTTGACAACCCCTTTTACACGTCAGGTTGCGAGGATTTGTTATCTGTGTGTAGGGGCTGTTTACGTTGTGTTGCTTGGTTCTCCTACTGGTTAGATAACCTTGGTTTCATATCTGAGGGACATACCTACCGCCGTTGTGCTGCATCATCCCTTCCTCTTTGGGGAAATACCGACATAGCTTCAAGCGACATCACTTCGCCACTCCCGATCTTGCCAGGCCGCGCCCGGCAGGTCATGGCGGGACCGGGATGGGCTCCTTCTTGGGTGTCCCTTTTGTCCTCTCCTCTTCCCACCGCAATACCTGGTGGAGGGAAAACGAAAAGAGGAGATTACGAGGCACTTATATTTTTTCAATCTTAAACTTGTAGGCACTTGCCAAACTTTAGTTCTAATAATGTAATCTCTCGTGTCCATGTTTGTGTCCTGTAAGGTCTGTACTTGTTTGATCAGCATATAATGAAAAAGATGAACCTTGTCGGGAACTCGTGCATGTTTATGTCCATGTAGAGGTGGAGTGCCTCTTTATTTTAAATAAATGAGTTTCCCTCGGCAGGCTATCCTGCCGGTACCCTCTATTTTGTTGCCGGGGACTAAGCCTACCGGGCACAAATTATGATGAGGGGGCTAGCCCCCCGCCAATCTTTTTCTCATCAAAGGACACTGCGACCATCCTGACCGAAGCAACATTCAAGTCAAGGAATGGGAGCATCTAAGTTTCAAAGAAGCGGCGAGGTTTTCCTATGCACAAGCATTTTCTTACCGAACATGTATGGACAGGAGATAGAACTTATCTGTCTGGCTTGCCGGAGATCGCAGTGCTGGTACATCTTTCCATCTCCCTTTGAAGGCCAAGTTCACGGCAGGAACCTGGTGCTTATGCAGATGGAAATGATGCAAGAATGCGACCTTATCAATATGCATATGCAATGCTCATGAAATGCTTATGCATGCAATGCTCATGAAATGCTTATGCATGCAATGCTTATGCATGCATGCAACTCGTCGGGGGCCCCCAGCGCTTCATTCACTTCTCTGTTGCTCAGGGTCTGCGCCTGGCTTTGTACAAGGGGTTACATGCAACTGAGGCAAGGCCTGTAGAGAAGGGTGGCTGCCGGGCAGGGCCCGACAGCTACGCCTTATGGGTAATACTTGCGGGGATGCTCAATATTCCATGAGTTTTGCAATTGAATGCCATCTCCGGTCTCCAGACAGACTGCGCCAGGTCTGGTGACTCGAACTACCTGATAAGGGCCTTCCCACTTCGGTGTCAACTTGTTTGTACCCTTGGCGGACTGAACACGCCTATGGACAAGGTCGCCTTCCTCAAAACACCAAGCATGAACCCTGCGGCTGTGATAGCGAGCAGGGCTTACTGATAGCGTGCAGCACGCGTAGCAGCCCGGAGACGGTTCTCCTTGAGAAGCACAGTGTCGTCACGCCGGTGTTGTTCTTGTGCTACTTCATCATAGGCAAGCGCTCTAGGTGACCCGAAAATGAGTTCCGTGGGGATAAGTACTTCTGCCCCATAGACTAGGGAGAAGGGAGTCTGCCCGGTAGCTCGATTTGGTGTCGTTCTGAGGGACTAGAGAACTACCGGCAGCTTATCGATCCATCGCCTGCCGCACTTCTGCAGCGTATCAAAAGTTCTTGTCTTGAGTCCTCGCAACACTTCAGCGTTCGCACTCTCAGCTTGTCCATTGCTTCTGGGATGTGCAACAGAGGCAAATGAGATCTTGCTTCCGAGGGCCTGAACATATTTCATGAAGGTGCGGCTCGTGAATTGGGTGCCGTTGTCGGTGATGATCCGGGCAAGGACCCCGAAGCGACACACCAAATCTTTCAAGAACTTGATAGCTAACTAAGCAGTCACCTTTCTCACGGCAACTACTTCCGGCCACTTTGTAAACTTGTCGATAGCAACGAACAAGAATTCAAAGCCCCCGGCAGCTCGGGGGAAAGGGCCGAGGGTATCGAGCCCCCAGACCGAAAACGGCCACGACAAAGGGATTGTCTGAAGAGCTTGTGCAGGCAGGTGGATGTTCTTGGAATGGAACTGGCAGGCTTCACACTTGGTGACTAGCTCGACCGCATCTTGGAGGGCTATGGGCCAATAGAATCCTTGCCGGAATGCTTTCCCAACTAATGCCCTTGATACAATGTGGGAGCTGCACATGCCTTTGTGTATTTCAGCCAGCAGTTCCTTTCCTTCTTCCCAGCAGATGCACTTCAATTTCACACCGTTGGGCCTCCTTATGTATAGAGTGTCATCGATATATTAATACATACTGGCCCTCCGGGCTACTCTTTCAGCCTCATCTTGGTCATCGGGAAGTTCTCTGGTTTGGAGGAAAAGGACTATGTGCCTTGCCCAAGTTGGAGCCTGGGGCTCGGAACCAAGGACTAGCGGCACCTCCTCATCTGCGGGGGCACGTTCCTTGTTCGTGGGGACCATTGGCCGGCTGGAGGGTGCGGTCCGACAAGTGATGGGGAGTTGTTTCCGAAAGGGTCCCTGGCAGGAGCCCCGGAAGGCTCTACCGGGAGAGGCTTACTGGAGTCCATCTTCCTCCTTTTCCGGGCCATTGTTGCTGGTGAGGGAGTCCTGGATTAAGGGTCCTCGAACAGCCGGACTATATACTTCTGCCGGACTGTTGGACTATGAAGATACAAGATTCAAGACTTCCTCCCGTGTCCGGGTGGGACTCTCCTTTGCGTGGAAGGCAAGCTTGGCAATTCGGATGTGTAGATCTCCTCCCTTGTAACCGACTCTGTGTAACCCTAGCCCCCTCCGGTGTCTATATAAACCGGAGGGTTTAGTCCGTAGGACAACAGCAATCATAATCATAGGCAAGCTTCTAGGGTTAAGCCTCTACTACCTCGTGGTAGATCAACTCTTGTAATACTCATATCATCAAGATCAATCAAGCAGGAAGTAGGGTATTACCTCCATCGAGAGGGCCCGAACCTGGGTAAACATTGTGTTCCCCGTCTCCTGTTACCATCCGCCTTAGACGCACAGTTCGGGACCCCCTATCCGAGATCCGCCGGTTTTGACACCGACATTGGTGCTTTCATTGGGAGTTCCACTGTGCCATCACCATAAGGCTTGATGGCTCCTTCAATCATTGGCAACGATGCGATCCAGGGTGAGGTTTTTTCCCCCGGACAGACCTTTGTATTTGGTGGCTTCGCACTGCGGGCCAACTCGCTTGGCCATCTGGAGCAGATCGAGAGCTACGCCCCTGGCCGTCAGGTCAGGTTTGGAAACTTAAACTATACTGCCGACATCCGCGGAGACTTGATCTTCGACGGATTCGAGCCCGTGTCAGGTGCGCCGCACAGTCACGACGAGCATGACTTAGCTCTGCCGCCGGACAGTGTTCGGGAGATCACCCCTGTAGCAACTCCGGCCCTCGATCCGAAGCAGATCGCGCCATCCGAGGATGGGTGGATGGACCCCGTCACGGAGGCCGCACACTCAGCAGCGATAGAGCCGAATGCTGACTTTACTTCCTACGAGACCTGTGTTGCCGGATCCTTGGATTCGTCCCCGGCCACGGGCTCCGAACCTCCTGCGTCCGTGCCTATCGAATCTGATTGGGCGCCGATCATGGAGTTTTCCTCCGCGGATATCTTTCAGCACTCGCCCTTGGGCGATGTGCTAAATTCATTAAGGTCTCTCTCCTTGTCAGGAGGCCCTTGGCCAAACTATGTCCGGCTCGAGCGGGAAGCGGATGACGAAGAAATTCGTTCCCCACCCACCACCCACTTAATAGCCACTGCCGACGACTTAACCGACATGCTTGATTTCGGCTCCGAAGACATCGATGGTATGGACGACGATGCAGGAGACGAACAGGAACCACCGCCCACAGGACGGTGGACTGCCACTTCATCACACGATATATACATGGTGGATACACCCAAAGAAAACAATGATGAGGAACGGAAGGATGCAGAGAAGCAACCAAAGCGACGATGTAGGCGAAGCTCCAAATCCCGCCTCGGCAAAAACAGCGATAACAGCGCAGGAAAGAATAATACCCCGGTCGACTCCAGAGGAAACGATGACCACATGGACCCAGCGACAGAGCAGGATGAGCTAGCGGATGGTGAACATAGTACGGAGCTGCTGTCCGACAATGGTGACGCCGAGGGTAAAGCTAATCAACCTGTCTCTGGAGAGGAGAACAGTCCGGACGACGATGCACACATTATCCCGGAAAGGCACTTGGAGCAAGAGAACCTCCATAGAAGGCTTCTTGCCACCGCGAGGAGTCTAAAGAAGCAGAAGCAAAGGCTCTTAGCCGCACAAAATACACTCAATAGTAGATGTAACAAAGTGCTCGACACTGCAGAAAAGTACGACAGCAGTCGCCACACAAAGAGCTATCCAAAGCGCAAGCTGCTGGCTGAATTCGATGACGAGGCCTTAGAGCCTATACAGCCGAAAAATAAAATGGCCGATCAGCCGGATCGACCACCCGTCGCCGCGATAGGGCGGCTAACGATGTCGCACATAAGTCAGCACACGATCTACGTGAGGACTTGCACCAAAAATCCGGTATAACCAGGTCCATCTACGGATCTAGGAAGTGAGCGCCGGCACAGAAGAAAAACCGAACACTACAACCGTCAGAATGCCATGACACATCCAAATACAGGGGTGCCGCGCACCCCCTATGCTTCACCGATGAGGTGCTGGATCACGAATTTCCAGAGGGATTCAAACCCGTGAACATAGAGGCATACGGCGGAACGACAGACCCTGGGGTCTGGATCGAGGACTTTATCCTCCATATCCATATGGCTCGCGGAGATGATCTCCACGCCATCAAATACTTGCCCCTCAAGTTGAAAGGACCGGCCAGGCACTGGCTGAAGAGCCTCCCCGAAAACTCAATTGGAAGTTGGGAAGAGCTTGAGGATGCTTTTAGGGCTAATTTTCAAGGGACCTATGTCTGACCTCCGGATGCAGACGATTTAAGTGATATAATTCAACAGCCCGGAGAGTCAGCCCGAAAGCTTTGGAACAGATTCCTTACTAAGAAGAATCAGATTGTCGACTGCCCGGACGCCGAAGCCTTAGCGGCTTTCAAACACAGTGTCCGGGATGAATGGCTCGCCAGACACCTCGGCCGGGAAAAACCGAGGACAATGGCAGCCCTAACAAGCCTTATGACCCACTTTTTCGCGGGCGAAGATAGTTGGCTGGCCCGTAGCGGCACCAGCGACCCAGGCACATCCGAAGTCAGGGATGGTAATGGGAAACCACGACGCAATAAAAGTAAGCGTCGAAACAATGAAGACAGGCCAGACAACACGGCGGTAAATGCCGGATTCAGGGGCTCTCGACCCGGTCAACGGAAAAAGCCATTTAAAGGCAGTAGAGATGGACCGTCCAGCCTAAACAAGATTCTAGACAGATTATGTCAGATTCATGGCACCTCCGACAAACCTGCAAATCACACCAACAGAGAATGCTGGGTTTTCAAGCAGGCCGGTAAGCTAAACGCCGAACACAAGGGGAGGGAGACACCAAGTGAAGACGAGGATGAGCCTCGCCAGCAAAACATTGGGGGACAGAAAAAATTCCCACCAGAGGTCAAAACAATGAACATGATTGACGTAACGAAGAGGAGGAGCAAACACGCACTCCGAGACGTATGCGTCGTAGAGCCCGTCACCCCCAAGTTCAACCCTTGGTCGGCCTGCCCGATCACTTTTGATCGCAGGGATAACCCGACCAGTATCCGGCATGGAGGATCGGCTGCCTTGGTACTAGACCCAATAATCAACGGATACCATCTCACCCGAGTCCTTATGGACGGCGGCAGTAGTCTTAATCTGATATATCAGGACACAGTCTGCAAAATGGGGATAGACCCGATGAGAATCAGCCAAAGCAATACTACCTTTAAAGGAGTAATACCAGGCCCAAAGGCCCGCTGCACGGGCTCTCTAGTACTAGAGGTTGTATTCGGCTCTCCCGACAATTTTCGAAGTGAAAAGTTAACCTTCGACGTCGCTCCATTCCGAAGCAGCTATCAAGCACTACTCGGAAGAACGGCCTTCGCTCGTTTTAATGCAGTACCGCATTATGCTTATCTTAAGCTTAAGATACCCGATCCACGCGGCATCATCATAGTCAGTGGAAACACAGAGCATTCCTTACGCGTGGAAGAATGTGTGGCGGCTTTAGTAGCCGAACACTGAACGGCCTCTCCAACCAGAATAAATGATCGGTCGTCAAGACCGCGGACACGGCTAGACGAGTCCGGCGCACCACTAGCTGTAACAGCTCAGATAAACCTGAGATTGGGTCGATGGATATACCCCCATAGGTGGTGCTAGGGGCTTCCCGCATATAAAAAGGGCTACAGTTCGGCTTGTCCTTATTTAGATTGAATTTTAATGGTTTATTAAGAATAACCAATTTTTCGCACGAAGACTTTCACCTAAGTTTTTCTCTTTTACAGATGATGATCGTGCTACACCCTTCCAGGATACGGCACGACGGAGACACAGGCGCAGACATGCAGCAGGGCCCCGCTCAAAGGTTTATTTTTAGATTAAGACCCTGCGTAAACCTTTCTTACTGTCTCTTGTTGCTTCACACCCTCCGGATACTCAACACAACTGAGAGGGATGCTGGCGTTATTGGCATTTCGCCACGTCGGTCTAATGCACGTACTCGGAAATTCAGGGTTCATTAACAAGGGCGTTACTCAGCCCGGTATATGTTGTAAAGACCGAATACCTTAGGGAGTGTTCGGCGTCGCGAGTTTGGCCTTATATGCATCAGCTCCAAATCATGTCTTTGGTCAATAGTTGGGTTTGCCCGGCTCCCGTGTTTTGCTACCTTACGTTCTGCTCTATCGGCTAAGGTGGCACCGGGAGAACTACTGCGATTGTGCCCTAGTTCATCTGGACAAGCACCTCAGTAGAGAAAGCCGAAAACTGACTGTCATGATAAAGCGCGAGACTGGTCAACCACTCGATGACTCATCAGAATCTTCGCGATTCCTCCGCATTAACGAAGGACTGGTTTCCCGGTCATGTATGTACGCGCACCGTATTCGAATAGACGCGGAACTACCAGGGGCTATATAGTAGCCCCACCGTCAAACTCCTATGGCTAAGTGAAAGTGTTAAAGCAATATAGTCCGATTGCCTTGTTCGCCGCGCTATCACCTCTATGGACCAAGACGTTGGATCAAGTGTGAATACGCGTTTTTCCGAAAAACCCCGCATTATAAGCGTGGGGGCTGAAGGCCACGACTGCAAACTTTCTGGTTATATACATACATAAACGGGCGCACAGGAGGCATCATAATACTTTCAGGCAAAAGTATAAACACAACCTTTATAATCATAATAGCATTGTTTTTACAATTGGGATACATGTCACTCAAACATGATACTCTTCGAGCACTGAGCCTCTATTAAACGAGCACCTTCTAGGACTTCTTCAAAATAGTGCTCGGCCGAGACCTGGCCTACGGCCGGACCCCGGGTTGCAATAGCGGTGGCCTCCATCTCTGCCCAGTATGTCTTAACACGGGCAAGAGCCATCCGCTCACCCTCTATGCACGCCGACCTCTTTATAGCATCGATATGCGGCACAGCACCAAGGAATCGTTGCACTAAACCAAAATAACTATTCGGCCTTGGTCCTTTTGGCCAAAGATGATCCACGACAGACCTCATGGCAAGCCTGGACAACCTGTGGAGCTCAGCCCACTCGGCCATCTGCTCATTTAACAGCAGCGGACGCGTTGGAGCACTGAACTGCGACCAGAACAACTTTTCCACTTCGTGATCTTTCTGATCTTTGAAAAACTCCGTCGCGTCAGCAGCACTCGTTGCCAAGTCCAAGTACGCGTCTGCAGCACTCCGTAATTGATCCAGAGGGGCATACTTCGGATCTCCGAACTTCGTTTGCAACAAAAAGGGCTTCCCAGCCGTGATATCTCCGGCTTGACAAAGCTCCTCCTTCGCCGCTCTAATTCTAGAGCGGTTTTCCTTGGCTGCTACCATGGCTTTCTTCAGGTCCGCCGCTTTCGCTTGGCTTTCCTTTTCAAGAAGCTCATAACGGTCGGCGGCATCCTTCAACTCAACAGCCATCTTGGCAATTTTATCTTTGCTCTGGCGATGCGCAGCCTGTTCGGCTCTTAACTCTTCGACCGCCTTTAGGGCGGCCGCATCACTTCTCCTGGCTTGTTCCTTGGCTCGGGCAAGTTCCGCCCGAAGGGTCTCCACGGCGGCAGCTCCATCTGCAGTAACATCATATTATAGATACTAGCATCATGCTCCTCTTAATATATGTTGACCACCGGAGAATACATACATGTGCCTCGTCAAGCCACTTGTTTACAAGCACGATGTCGGCATCTGCCGCATCAAGTTGCCGCCTCAGCTCGGCAAATTCGCCAGTCCGGCCAGCCACCGGACCCTCAGCCGCCTGCACATGAAAGCAGCATGATCACTACCTGGGACTATGATCCTCTGTTTGCCGCCTTTGGACAGCAACCAGAGTCTCAGGGGCTACTGTCTGCATAGGGCACACCTAGCGTGTGCGGTACAGTCAAAAAATATATATTATTTTGCGTACCTCAAAGCCTCTTAGCAGGCTCATAAAAGCTTCATGCAACCCACTTTCAGCGAATGAGATCCTCTCAACCACCGTACCCATTAAAGTACGATGCGCCTCTGAGATAGCCGCTTGCTCCAGAAGACCCATCAGTACGTCCGGTCGCGCACCGGACAGTCCCGGACTCTTTCTGTTGTTCTCCTTAGGAGCTGAATACTCCGGACTTCGGATGGCCGAAGGGTTACCTTCTGGCCTTGGTGGATCAGGAGAAATCCTCCGTGACGACACCTCAGGTCGTCCGCCTCATGAGGCGGGGAGGCACGGGGAGGCGTTTCGCTCTCCATCATCTCCGGAAGAAGATCCCCCGAAGACGAACTCTATCTAGAAGGGCTACGGTCCGAACTGCAAGACATACGTCTCAGTTATTGTCCTCAGAGATGAAGCAGGATATATTTACCAAAAGTACTCTTGTTCACTTACAGCTCGGTGGAGGGCTGATCCCCTTGCGGGCACTGTGCAGTAAGGATGCCCTCCGGGGCAGGACCCCCTGGCGAAGGTTTCTTCCCTCGTTTGGAAACCCTCGTTTCCAAATCTTCAGAGGCGGTCCTCTTCCGTCCTTGGGGAGGGGGAATTTTAGATTCTTCTCCCCGGTTATCCTCCTTCGCGGAGACACTAATTCCCCCGGTTCGGATGAGTAATGCGTGAGGCCCGCTTTTGGCTTCTTTATTCCTCCCTTTATCTTCCTCTGATGGCACCTGATAAGGTGCATACTCAAGCATCCTGGCTAGTACAGGATCCAGCGAGCCTTCGGGAAGGGGGGCCGGACACCTGATCATCTTCGCCTTTTTTATCCAGTCCTGGTCAAAGAGCGACTTTTCAGAATGATGTTGTGATAAATAAAAAGACAGCGTGTTCGGCCGCAGAATTACTTACCTGGGTATCTGGACGATTGCAGTTTAGACCTGCATCCTCGGTGGTGTCCGGACACTTTATTCGTGGTCCGAAGAACAATCCATACATCCCTTCGAGCGTCACGCCGAAGAATTGTTGAATAGTTCGCGGTCCTTCCGGGTTGAACTCCCACATACGAAGAGGTCGACGTTGGCATGGCAGGACCCGACGAACTAGCATGACCTGCATTACTTTGACAAGGCTGACATCTCTCTCGAGGAGATCTCGGATGCGACTCTACAGTGTCGGCACGTCATTAACCGGCCCCCAGTCCAGCCCCTTGTTGACCCACGATGCCAGTTGTGGCAGGGGGCCCGAACGGAAGGCGGGGGCAGCTGCCCGCTTAGTACTTTGGGGAGCCGCGATGTAAAACCACTCCTGCTGCCATAAGTTGGACATCTCCGGGAAGGAACCCTCTGGCCATGGAGCATTAGCGCCTTTGCTTATTATGGCACCTCTGCACTCTGCGTGTCACCCATCGATCATCCTCGGCTTCACATTGAAGGTCTTGAGCCATAAGCCGAAGTGTGGGGTGATGCGGAGGAAGGCTTCACACACGACGATGAACGACGAGATGTGAAGGATGGAATCCGGAGCCAGATCATGGAAATCGAGCCCGTAGTAGAACATAAGCCCTCTAGCAAAGGGATCAAGACTAAAACCTAGCCCTCGGAGGAAGTGGGAAACAAATGCGACACTCTTGTTGGGTTCGGGAGTGGGGATGACCTGCCCTTGAGCAGGCAGCCTGTGCGAGATTTCGGCGGTCAGATACCTGGCTTCTCTTAGCTTCTTGATGTCCTCCTCTGTGACGGAGGAGGCCATCCACCGGCCTTGAAGGTTGGATCCGGACATGATTGAAGGTCCGAAGCGCTTAGCCTCCGCCTTGGGTGTTAGAATTCAAGGTGGGGGAAGGGAAGGATCGAGCGCGAGAAGAAAAGGACAGGCCTTGGCCCCTTTATAAAGAGGGTGAATATCAAGCGTCCTCCGCGCGGCCGTCTGGAACTTGCCTAAAATCGAGGAGTCATACCAGCGGGCACGATTGGGTTACCCACGCCCGTATTGATGAGAATCCCGTGATAAGGGGAACACGATCTCTGCTTCGACAAGACCTGCCAATAAAACCGCCTCGCAACACGTGCAGTGGTAGGCTGGGAAAAATGGTTCGTCATGACCAAGACCACGGCAGAACGTCGCGCCATGAAAAGTTGTCAGCAGATTAGATTTGTGGGAATATTATACTCTCTACGGTGGTATGTGGAATTTGTTTTGCAGAGCCGGACACGATCCTAGTGTTCAAAATCTTCTATGGAGTCTTCGGAGGAGGAACACGCCTTGCAATGCCGAAGACAATCTGCGCGCCGGACTCATCGTCATTGAAGCCTAGTTCAGGGGCTACTGAGGGAGTCCTGGATTAAGGGGTCCTCGGACAACTGAACTATATACTTCTGACGGACTGTTGGACTATGAAGATACAAGATTCAAGACTTCATCCCGTGTCCGGGTGGGACTCTCCTTTGCGTGGAAGGCAAGCTTGGCAATTCGGATGTGTAGATCTCCTCCCTTGTAACCGACTTTGTGTAACCCTAGCCCCCTCCGGTGTTTATATAAACCGGAGGGTTTAGTCCGTAGGACAACAACAATCATAATCATAGGCTAGCTTCTAGGGTTTAGCCTCTACGATCTCGTGGTAGATCAACTCTTGTAATACTCATATCATCAAGATCAATCAAGCAGGAAGTAGGGTATTACCTCCATTGAGAGGGCCCGAACCTGGGTAAACATTGTGTTCCCCACCTCCTGTTACCATCCGCCTTAGACGCACAGTTCGGGACCCCCTACCCGAGATCCGCCGGTTTTGACACCGACAGCTGGGGATACGGAGGGCTGGGTAGGATGGAGAACAAAAGTTCCTGGTTCCACAGGAAGGTTCTGCACAGCACACTTTGAGAGATGATTAGCTATGATGTTTTCCGCATGGGGTACGTGCTCTGTTTGCAATCCGTCAAAGCGCTCCTCCAATCTTCTCACTTCCTCAACGTATGCTTCCATCAATGGACTTTGGTAATCCTTGTTGACTTGTCTCACCACAAGTTGCAAATATCCTCGAATGATCAGCTTCTTGATTCCCAATTATGCAACAATTTTGAGCCCGGCAAGGAGCCCTTCATACTCTGTTGTATTGTTGGTTGCCTCCTCCCGGGCAAAATGCATCTGGACGACGTACTTCAGGTGTTCCCCCGTAGGGGCAATGAGAAGCACGCCGGCCCCTACACCTTATAGGGAGAAGGCACCATCAAAATACATGATCCATCCTTGGGGCGCTTCCTTGCCGGGGATAACTGTTTCCAGCACTTCTTCATCAGGGGTTGGCGTCCATTCTGCAATAAACTCTGCCAATGCCCTGCTCTGAATTGTTGACGTGCTCTTAAACCTCAAGCCAAAGCTACACAACTCCAAAGCCCACTCCACTATTTTGCCGGTAGCCTCTGGGTTTTGGAGTATCCTTTGCAATGGGAAGCGGGTGACAACCGTGATCTCATGGGCTTGGAAGTAGTGGTGCAGTTTCCTTGAGGCCATGACGAGGCCAAAAATCAACTTTTGCACGCCAGAGTACCTCGATCGAGCCCCCTATACTAGGGAGCTGACGAAATACACCGGGCGCTGCACCATTTTGTTCCTTGTCGTGTCCTTGGGGTTGCCCCTACTGTCGTGCTCCTCTCTGTCATGATCCTCATCCGGTCCTACCGGGCTTTGCTCACTCTCTGACTCCTCTACTTCCCGTTGTGCCACTAGGGCTGCACTGACCACTTGATTAGTTACCGCCAGTACAACAGCAACGGCTCTTGTGGTTTTGGGGCAACCAAAGTGGGCACAGAGGACAAGTAGGCCTTCAACTCATGTAAAGCTGTGTCTGCTTCCGGGGCCCACTTCATGGGCCCCGCCTTCTTCAAAATCTTGAAGAATGGCAGGGCACGCTCGGCAGACTTGGAGATGAATCTGCTAAGTGCGGCAACGCACCCTGTCAGTCGCCTCACATCCTTGACTGTCCTGGGTGACTGAATCTGCTCAATAGCCTTGATCTTGTTGGGGTTGGCTTCGATCCCACGATGGGACACAAAGAACCCAAGTAGCTTGCCGGAGGGAACGCCAAACACACACTTCTCCGGATTTAGCTTCAAGTTGATCTTGCATAGATTAGCAAATGTCTCCTCCAAATTCTGAATGAGGGTTGATCTATCCTTGGTCTTGACCACAATATCATCCATATAAGCCTCAATGTTTCTATGCAACTATGTCCCAAAACCAATCTGGACTGCCCTTGCAAAAGTGGATCCAACACTCCTTAACCCAAAAGGCAAGCGCACAAGCAGTACGTACCACATGGGGAGATGAACGAAGTCTTTTCTTCATCTTCTTTGGACATGAAGATTTGATGATACCAAGAGTATGCATCCAAAACGGAGAGCAAATCACAACCTGAAGTGGAGTCCACAATCTGGTCGATGCGCGGCAAGGGAAATGGGTCCTTCGGGCAAGCCTTGTTGAGGTCCGTGAAATCTATGCAAAGCCTCCATTTCCCATTAGCCTTGTGGACGACCACTGGGTTTGCTAACCACATTGGATGCAGTACTCCTCTGATAAGACTAGCTGCTTCAAGCTTCTTAAACTCCTCTGCAATGAACTGCTGCCTCTCCAAGGCCTTCTTTCGAACCTTCTGCTTGACGGGTCGGGCATGTGGGCAGACAACAAGGTGATGCTCGATTACCTCCCTGGGAACACCAGGGATATCAGATGGTTGCCAGGAAAACAGATCGATATTCGCCCGCAGAAAGGCAACGAGTGCGCTTTCCTATTTGTCGTCAAGGGTGGCGCTGATAGTGAAAGTACCATCAACGCCAGCCAGCCCTGCCGGGACCTTCTTCACATGTGGTGCAGCAACCTTGGATCTCTTCCTGTTGGAACTCTCTGGCAAGTCATCAACAGGCGCAGCGCTCCCCGAAGAGGTATGACATGTCTCCAACGTATCTATAATTTATGAAGTATTCATGCTGTTATATTATCATTCTGGGATGTTCTACAATCATTTTATAGCAACTTTATATCATTTTTTGGGACTAACCTATTGACCCAGTGCCAGTGGCAGTTTTTTGCTTATTTTTTATGTTGCAGGAAATCAATATCAAACGGAATCCAAACACCGCGAAACTTTTTGTGGATTTTTATGGACTAGAAGACATCCAGTGGGCCAGAGAAGCATCTGGGGGGTGCCCCGAGGGGGCGCAACCCACCAGGGCGCGCCCAGGTGGGTTGTGCCCACCTCGGTGGCCTCCCGTACCTCCTCTTTACCCTATACATTCCCAAATATTCCAAAAATCCTCGGGGTTAACCTAGTTCAGAAGTTCCGCCGCCGCAGGCCTCTGTAGCCACCGGAAACCAATCTAGACCCCATTTCGGCCCTCTGCCGGAGGGGGATCATCACCGGTGTCCATCTTCATCATCCCGGCGGCCACCACGATGAGGAGGGAGTAGTCCACCCTCGGGGCTGAGGGTTTGTACCAGTAGCTATGTGTTTAATCTCTCTCTCTCTCCCGTGTTCTTGAGATGTCAATATCTTGATGTATCGCGGGCTTTTTTAGTATAGTCTGATCATATGGTGTTTTCCCCACTCTATCTTGTTGTGATGAATTGAGTTTTCCCTTTGAGATTTCGTTTTATCGGATGGAATACTTTTATGGATTTGAGAGCACTTGATATATGTCTTGCATATGAATACTCGTGGTGACAATGGGGTATCATATTGATTCACTTGATATGTTTTTTGGCACTCAACTCGAGGATTCCCGAGGTGACATTGGGGTAATCTATGCATAGGGGTTGATGCACATTCTTGTATTTGTTTCTCCAGTAGAAATCTTGGGGCACTCTTTGAGGTTCTTTGTGTTGGATTGAGTATTATGAATCTAAAATTATTTGGTGTTATTTTAGTATGAACTCTTGGATAGATTGATCAGAAAGAATAGCTTCGAGGTGGTTTCGTACCCTACAAACGATTTCTTTTTATGTTCTTCGCTAGATAGGAACTTTGGAGTGATTCTTCATTGCACGTTGAGGGATGGTTATATGATCCAATTATATTAGCATTATTGAGAGATTGTGCTAGCGAAAGTACGGACCCTAGGCCTCATTTTCAAGCATTGCAATACCGTTTGTGCTCTGTTTTATCAATTGCTACCTTGCTGATTTTTATTTTTCCTATTACAAAAATCAATATCTACTATCATTACTACACTTGTATCACCATCTCTTCGCCGAACTAGTGCACCTATCCAAATTACCATTGTATTTGGTGTGTTGGGGACACAAGAGACTTTTTATTATTTGGTTGCAAGGTTTTTTGAGAGAGACCATCTTCATCCTACACCTCCCACAGATTGATAAACCTTAGGTCGTCCACTTAAGGGAAAATTGCTACTATCCTACAAAAATCTGCGCTTGGAGGCCCAACACAAGTCTACAAGAACAAGTTGTGTAGTAGAAATCAAGCTCTTTCCTGGCGCCATTGCCGGGGACGTGAGTGCTTAAAGGTATATCTTTAGATCTTGCAATTGAATATTTTAGTTTCTTGTTTTATCACTAGTTTGGTTTATAAAAGAAAACTACAAAAAAAATGGAATTGAGGTTGCATCATATTATTCATCTTTATAATGTATTTCACGAAAATGATGGAAAGGAAAATTGTGCTCAATTGATAGAAGAACAATTCAATAGAATGTTTGGTATAAATGATGAGCATGATTGCAATGTTGTTAGTATGAATTCTTTGAATATCCATGAAGCTAATGATATGCAAAGCCATAAGCTTGGGGATGATATGTTTGATGAAGATGATATTTTTAGTCCCCCAAGATTAGATGTGCAAATTTGTTATAATGAGTGTGTGCCTCCTATTTATGATGATTATAATGATGAAACTGGATTTGGAGAGGTCATGACTTTATTTAATGATGAATCCACCATTTTGGATGAGGCTTCAATTGACTATGGTAACAAAGTTGCTATCTATGATGATTATGGTGATGACATGTATGCTATAAAGAATAATTATAACCATGAAACTTGTCATCATGATTTTAATTTTCACTCTCATGATAGTTATTTTGTTGAGTTTCTCCCACTACTATTGATGAGAATAAATTTATGTGGAGAGTAATAAGTTTTCTATGCTTTTGTGTCATGAAAAGAATGCTTTATGTGTTGGTTATATTGTTGAATTTCTTCATGATGCTACTGAAAATTATTATGAGCGAGGACCATATGCTTTTACATATTGCAAAAATATCAAGTTTCCCCTCTATGTGTTGAAAATCTTGAAGTTATGCTTGTTTTGCCTTCCTATGCTAGTTGATTCTTGTTCCCATAAATTATTTTCTCACAAAATCCCTATGCATAGGAAGTGGGTTAGGCTTAAATGTGCTTGTCATGTGATTCATGATTCTCTCTTTATGTTTCAATTCTTATCTTTTATGCGAGCATCATTGAAATCATCATGCCTAGCTAAAAGGCATTAAAGAAAAGCGCTTGTTGGGAGACAACCCAACACTTTTACCTACTGTTTTTGCGTGTTCACATGATTATGCTACTGTATTAACCATGTTTTATAGGTTTTGTTTCAATAAAGTGTCAAGTAAAGCTTTGGGATAGTGTGGATGGTAGTTGACTTGAATCTGTGCAAAAACAGAAACTTTTGCGTCCAGTGCAGAAATTATTTTATTTTACTAGAACGTGGAAAATTTCTGAATTTTTTACAGGTGATAGATATACAAATTCTCTACATTGTCCTAATATTTCAGAATTTTTGGAGTAGCAGAAATATGGTTGGAGTATAGATTACTACAGATGTTCTGTTTTGACAGATTCTGTTTTCAATGCATAGTTTGCTTATTTTCTAGTTTATATGGCTTATATTGCTCAATATAAATTGTGGAAATGATATGCTACAGTAGGCATTGTGTGTAAACAATTATTAATCTTGTCTTTGATAGTACCAAAGTGAAATGGTTTGCTCATTATCATACTAACCTATCTCACGAAGTTCCGTTAAGTTTTGTGTGATTGAAGTTTTCAAGTTTTGGGTGAGATGTCGATATGAGGAGAATAAGGAGTGAAAAGAACCTAAGATTGGATATTCCCAAGGCACCCCAAGGTAATATTCAAGGAATATCCAAGCAACTAAGCTTGGGGATGCCCCGGAAGGCATCCCCTCTTTCGTCTCTAACATTATCGGTAACCTCACTTGGAGCTATGTTTTCATTCGTCACATGATATGTGTTTTGCTTGGAGCATCAATTTACTTTGTTAGGATTTGCTTGCTGTTATTTAGAATAATGTTTTGCATCTTTTATTTCAATAAAAGTGGCAATGATAGCCTTTACTATGCTTATTTTGCAAGTCTACATGTTGCTGTTTGAAAACAGAAAGTTTATCGCTGTTGCAAAAATTCCCTAGAAAGTCAGAATGTGATGAAATGTTGATTTTTTTGCAAAATAAGATCTGATAAATTTTCTACAGTGTGGTAAATTTTCATAATTTTTGGAGTTGAATAAGTATTGATACTCTTGCATTCTTTACAGACTGTACTGGTTTGGCATATTGCTGTTATGTTTGCATTGTTTGCATATGTTTGCTTGTTTAACGATTCTATTTGAGGATAGGAGTATTAAATATGCAGAGACATTTAGTATGCAATGTTGAATAATAATTTTAGTGATTTGCTACAGTAGACAATGATAAGGTTTTTGCATTGGTTTATACTAACTTATCTCACGAGTTCTTGTTGAGTTTCGTGTGGATGAAGCTTTTGAGATTTAGGAAAACCGTGATATGAGAGGAATTAAGGAGACACAAAAGCTCAAGCTTGGGGATGCCCAAGGCATCGCAAGATAATATTTCAAGAAGTCTCAAGCATCTAAGCTTGGGGATGCCCCGGTAGGCATCCCACCTTTTTTCTTCAACAATTATTGGTTAGTATCGGTTGAGCCTAGGTTTTTGCTTCTTCACATGAGTTGTGCTATTCCTAGAACGTCATTTTATTGTTTTTGCTTGCTGTTTTAATAAAACACTTAGATCTAGAAGTTTTTTAGTAAGAGAGAGTCCTCAAATAGCTACCTATTTACTTAACTACTCGCTTGATCTTCACTTATATCTTTTTGGAGTAGCTTGTAATTTACTCTTGTGCTTCACTTATATCCTATGTGTAAATTGTTGAATGAATTGAATATCATGAAGTTGAAATTATATCATGCCTAGTGGTAGCTTCACTTTGGGTTTAGAAAGTGAAATCTTTTGAAGCTTGACAATCACAATATTGGTCATACAAGCAATTCATGAATAATTAGTATAAGGAAGAGAACATTCACATGCAAATACAGTATCTTGGAAATCTTTTGTGATTGTGAGCCCCCATCAAAATATTATGCCAAAATTGTTGACATTGGACAAGGAAGACAACGTAATGGTTTATGTTTGTTCATATTCACATAGAAGTTATATTGTCATAGATCCTTCAACACGTGGTGCTTTCCCCTCATCTTTGCTAGCCAAAAATTCCGCACCAAGTAGAGATACTACTTGTGCATCCAAAAACCCTTAAACCCAAATCTTATTTTCAAGAGTCCACCACTACCTAAGGATTGAACAAGATCCTTCAAGTAAGATGTCATCAGTGCAATAAGGCAATAAAATTGCTTCTAAAAGTGTTAGATCATTTAGTGTAAGAGAAAATTGGGCGTTATACGAACTTTTGATGGCAAAGAATAAAAGCGACAGACTGCATAATAAAGGTTGCTATCATAAGGGGCAATATAACGTGACATTCTTTTGAACTAAGGGGTTGAGCATACAAACAAATAAGCTCATGGCAACCTCTGCTTCCCTCTGCGAAGGGCCTATCTTTTACTTTTATGTATTTACTTTCATGCAAGAGTCAAAGTTTTTCTCTCTATTCCTTTTTATTTTTCTCCTTTGGCAAGCATCATGTGGTGAGGAAATATCTAGGCACATATATCCAGTTGGATATGGGTAGCATGAGTTATTATTGTTGATATCACCCTTGAGGTGAATACGTTGGGAGGCGAAATTATAAGCTCCTATCTTCTATGTGTCCGGTTGAAACGTTTTGCTCATGTGTTTGCAGTGAGTGTTAGCAATCATAGAAGACTATATGATGGTTGAGTATGGCGAGCTCTTACTTAGACTCCGTTGAATAAGTTGAATTGCAATTGCTTGGTGACTGAGAACATAGGTTGTTGAGTTTCAAGAGAATTCATTTTTTGAACCATAACATGTGAATTGGTTGCTACTTTAACATGAGAAATTTTATGAGAAAGAATTGTTGTTATCATGCTAGGAAAAGTGTTTGAAATTGTCATTGATCAAACTTGTGCACTTTGCTAGCATTCACACTTCATAAATTATTTCTTTTATCATTTACCTACTCGAGGACGAGTAGGAATTAATCTTGGGGATGCTGATACATCTCCAACGTGTCTATAATTCATGAAGTATTCATGTTGTTATATTATCATTCTTGGATGTTTTACAATCATTTTATAGCAACTTCATATCATTTTTTCGGACTAACCTATTGACCCATTGCCTAGTGCCACTTGCTGTTTTTGCTTGTTTTTTACATCGCGGGAAATCAATATCAAACGGAATCCAAACACCGCAAAACTTTTTATGGACCAGAAGACATCCAGTGGGCTAGAGAAGCACCTGGGGAGTGCCCTGAGGGGGGCACAACCCACCAGGGTGCGCCTGGGCCCCCCAGGCGTGCCCAGGTGGGTTGTGCCCATCTCGGTGGCCTCCCGTACCCCTTCTTTACCCTATAAATTCCCAAATATTCCAAAAAACCTCGGGGTTAACCTAGATCAGAAGTTCCACTACCGCAGGCCTCTGTAGCCACTAAAAACCAATCTAGACCCTGTTCTGGCACTCCGCCAGAGGGGGAATCATCACCGGTGGCCATCTTCATCATCTCGGCGGCCATCACAATGAGGAGGGAGTAGTCCACCCTCGGGGCTGAGGGTTTGTACCAGTAACTATGTGTTTAATCTCTCTCTCTCTCTCTCTCGTGTTCTTGAGATGTCAATATCTTGATGTACTGCGGGCTTTGTTAATATAGTCGGATCATATGGTGTTTTCCCCTCTCTATCTTGTTGTGGTGAATTGAGTTTTCCCTTTGAGATTTTGTTTTATCAGATGGAATACTTTTATGGATTTGAGAGCACTTGATATATGTCTTGCATATGAATACTCGTGGTGACAATGGGGTATCATATTGATTCACTTGATATGTGTTTTGGCACTCAACTCGCGGATTCCCGAGGTGACATTGGGGTAATCTATGCATAGGGGTTGATGCACGTTCTTGTCATTGTTTCTCCGGTAGAAATCTTAGGGCACTCATTGAGGTTCTTTGTGTTGGATTGAGTATTATGAATCTGAAATTATTTGGTGTTATTTTAGTATGAACTCTTGGATAGATTGATCGGAAAGAATAGCTTCGGGGTGGTTTCATACCCTACAAACAATTTTATCTTATGTTCTCCGCTAGATAGGAACTTGGGAGTGATTCTTCATCACACGTTGAGGGATGGTTATATGATCCAATTATATTAGCATTGTTGAGAGATTGCACTAGTGAAAGTACGGACCCTAGGCCTCATTTTCAAGCATTGCAATACCGTTTGTGCTCCGTTTTATCAATTGCTACCTTGCTGTTTTTATTGTTCCTATTACAAAAATCAATATATACTATCATTACTACACTTGTATCACCATCTCTTAGCTGAACTAGTGCACCTATACAATTACCATTGTATTTGGTGTGTTGGGGACACAAGAGACTTTTTATTATTTGGTTGCAGGGTTGTTTGAGAGAGACCATCTTCATCCTAAACCTCCCATGGATTGATAAACCTTAGGTCATCCACTTGAGGGAAAATTGCTACTGTCCTACAAAACTCTACGCTTGGAGGCCCAACACAAGTCTACAAGAACAAGTTGCATAGTAGAGATCAAGTTACGCTTCCCGGATTCCTTGCTGGTGTCCCTGCTATCCTTCTTCTTTCCTTTGTTCTCCTTGGCAGGAATTGCCGGTGCCATGGCCTCTGCCGCGACTGCGTCCCGGTACATCTTATCCACGCAAATGATTGCATCTTTCTCATCTGATGGGATGGAAACGACTCCTACCGGCCCTGGCATCTTCAAGGTGTTGTAGGCATAGTGGGATGCCGCCATGAATTTTGCCAGAGCTGGATGTCCAAGAATCCCATTGTACAGTAGGGGGAGGTCGACCACATCAAACATAACCTTCTCAGTTCAATAGTTCAGTTCTCTCCCAAATGTCACTGGCAACGTGATCTTTCCCTTAGGATGACTCCTGCCGGGATTAACTCCTTGAAACGTGTCGTGACCTTTAGCTCTTCCTCTACTATCTGAAGTTTGCTAATGACCTTCGGGGAAATTAGATTCAACCCGGCCCCGCCGTCAACCAACATCTTTGTGACTTTGAGGTTGCGAATTGTTGGAGAGACCAACAATGGAAAACACCCTACCGCGGTGGTGCGGTCAGGATGGTCCTCTTCGTCAAAGATGATGGGCGTGCGTGACCATTTGAGCGGCTTCCGAGCCTCTACCGCTGGCTCCAAGGCATTGACCTCACGTGCCCACCGTTTAAGTTGGTGGTGAGAGGAGTGCATGGATGCACCCCCGTCAATGCACAGGGCCTCAGTGGCCTTCGTGAACTCCTCCTCAGTGTTTTCCTCTTCATCCCCTCCATCACTGTCATCATTGCAAACTTCCTTCTCTCGACCTCTGGCGGGTTTTCCTTGGTTCTGAAAGGGCTTGCCGGGGCGATTTGCTTCACCGCCTCGCCCCTTCCCGCCAGCGCCATTCTGACCTTTTTCCTTATCACGCTTCTCATATTTAGCTCTCTGCCTCTTGACAAGTCTTGATAACCCACAAGTATAGGGGATCGCAACAGTTTTCGAGGGTAGAGTATTCAACCCAAACTTATAGATTCGACACAAGGGGAGCCAAAGAATATTTGAAGGTATTAGCAGCTGAGTTGTCAATTCAACCACACCCGAAGATTAATTATCTGCAGCAAAGTGATCAATAGCAAAGTAGTTTGATAGTTTTGATAGTAATGATAGCAGCAATAGTAACAGTAACAATGATAGTAGTAATTTTGTAGCAAGTGTAACAGTGGTGATAGAAGTAGTAACTTAGCCGAACAGTATAAGATAAATTCGTAGGCATTGGATTGGTGACTTGTTGGATGATATTCATCATGAGACAGTTATAACCTAGGGTGATACGGCACTAGCTCAAGTTCGTCAATATAATGTAGGCATGTATTCCGTAAATAGTCATACGTGCTTTATTAAAAGAACTTGCATGACATCTTTTGTCCTACCTTCCCGTGGCAGCGGGGTCCATATTGGAAACTAAGGGATATTAAGGCCTCTTTTTAATAGAGAATCGGAACAAAGCATTAACACATAGTGAATACATGAACTCCTCAAACTACGGTAATCACAGGAAGAAGTCCCGGTTATTGTCACTCCAGGGTTACCGGATCATAACACGTAGTAGGTGACTATAACTTGCAAGATCGGATCTTGGATATAATGATGATAACATAAACAGTTCAGATCTGAGTTCATGGCACCCGAGCCCAAAGTGACAAGCATTAAGCATGTCACAGTCATAGCAACGTCAATCTTAAAACATAGTGGATACTAGGGATCAAGCCCTAACAAAACTAACTCGATTACATGATGAATCTCATCCAACTCCTCACCGACTAGCGAGCCTACGAAGGAATTACTCACTCCCGGTGGGGAGCATCATGGAATTGGCGATGGAGAAGGGTTGGTGATGACGAAGAACGAAGATCCCCCTCTCCGGAGCCCCAAACGGACTCCAGATCTGCCCTCCCAAGGAAGAACAGGGCTTGGCGGCGGCTCCATCTCGTGGATCGCTGTAATTCTTTCTCCCTGATTTTTTTCTGGAAGAATAGGCTTTTATAGCGTCGATTTCAGGGTCTGCGGGGCCACCAGGTGGGGACAACCCACGTGGGCGCGCCTGGTGAGGGGGGTGCGCCCTGGTGGGTTGTGCGCACCTAGGTGCCCCCCTTCGGTAGGTCTTGGCTCCAGAAATTCTCTTATTTAATATAAAAAATCCTCGCAAAGTTTCGTTCCATTCCGAGAACTTTTATTTCTGCAGAAAAACAACACCATGGTAGTTCTACTCAAAACAGCGTCAGTCCGAGGTTAGTTTAATTCAAATCATGCAAATTAGAGTCCAAAACAAGAGGAAAAGCGTTAGGAAAAGTAGATACGTTGGAGACGTATCAACTCCCCAAGATTAAACCTTTGCTTGTCCTCAAGCAATTCAGTTGATAAAATGAAAGTGAAAAAGAAAAACTTTTACGAAGTCTTTTCCTCTTGTTTGCATAAATAAGCTTAAACAGTACCCAGATTTTCAGCTAACATTATAACTAACCATGCCGACAACTCTTAAAGATTATAATGACTCATATCAACGACATAATCAGCTAGCGAGCAATAATAATGTATCTCAAACGGCAACACGATGTCAAAACAACCATGATATAATATGACAATAGTGGTATCTCGCTAGCCCTTTTTGAGACCGCAAAACATAAATGCAGAGCACCTCCAAAGTTCAAGCAGTGACTAAACATTGTAATTCATGGTAGAAAATATCCAGTTATGATCCACCCAACATTAGCTACACACAATGCATAAGTCATGACAGTTGTGCTCTCAGGTTCTAGCACTTGTTTTAGAAGGTGATGACACAACATAAAAGTAAATAGATTGTCCCTTCGCAGAGGGAAGCAGTGATTTGCCGAGGTGCCAGAGCTCAATTTTTAAAATAGACGTAAATGATATTTTGAGACATGCACCCTTCTCATTTACTTCACGACCATCAGTTATCAATATCTTCCATGATAAGCACGCTAGTGGCAGTTCCCAGTGATAAAAGTAAAGGTTTTGACTCCATTGGGAGTTTTTATTTGATTATTTAACAGATTAACTCTTTTTCAGTTTGCAGTTTGGGACTGGGCATCCCTATTACCGCCCTTTTCTCGTGTGATGGCGGGTGAATAAACACTTGATCTGAGAATAACCCGCTTAGCATGGAAGATACCAACCACCTCCTATCGTTCCATGAACGATCCAGGAACACAAAACGGATATTTATTCTGAAGTTTTTAGAGGTGGCACATGCAAATTTACTTAGGACGGCAGGGTAATACCGCATATAGGTAGGTATGGTGGACTCATCTATAATAACTTTTGGGTTCAAGGTTTTTGATGTACAAGCAGAATTCCCACTTAGCACAGGTGAAGGCTAGCAATTAGATTGAGAAGTGGCCAGCTAGAGAGCAACAACGATCATAACCATGCATTATGCATAAGTAACATTGGACACTAGCATGAGTAGGATATGAACACCATGAACATAAATATCATAGAGGCTATGTTGGTTTTGATTCAACTACATGCATGAACATGTGCCAAGTCAAGCCACTCAAACATTCACAGGAGAATACCATATCATCATACTACATCACAATCATTTTAATGCAATGTTGATATCCAAGATAAATCATTATCCACTCCCAGCTACTTAATGATGGCATGAGAAACTATAATCTCTAATCGTCATTGCGAACATGTTCAATCGTAATGGGCTAAATCATAATACTAGGTTAAACATATTTACACGAACAGAACAAGTCGAGTTCATACCAGTTTCTCTCTGCCACGGCCGGTTCATCGAATGTCGTCATTATTGCCTTTCACTTGCACGGCCGAACGATATGAAAATAATAATAGTGCAAGAGTTCCGTGGACTGATAACCCACAAGTATAGGGGATCAATTGTAGCCTCTTTCGATATGTAAGAGTGTCGAACCCAACGAGGAGCTAAAGGTAGAACAAATATTCCCTCAAGTTCTATCGACCACCGATACAACTCTACGCATGCTTAACGTTCGCTTTACCTAGAACAAGTATGAAACTAGAAGTACTTTGTAGGTGTTTTTGAATAGGTTTGCAAGATAATAAAGAGAGCGTAAATAAAAACTAGGGGCTGTTTTAGGTAAAGAAGCAATAAAGTTAGTACAGCGAGTGTGGAAAAGTGGTGGTAGGAGTTGCGAAATTGTCCCTAAGCGATTGACTACTTTACTAGACCGATAGCAAGTTTTACGTGGGAGAGGCCACTGCTAGCATGTCATACCTTACTTGGAATTCTATGCACTTATGATTGGAACTATTAGCAAGCATCCGCAACTACTAACGTTCATTAAGGTAAAACCCAACCATAGCATTAAGATATATTGGTCCCCCTTCAACCCCGTATGCATCAATTTCGATGCTAGGTTGAAGATTCTGTCACTCTTGCCCTCCAATACATAGTCCTATTCAACATACAACTAACCCTATGGTGTGATCCACGCGCGCGCTCATATGATGGGCACCAAAGGACAACAACATAACCACAAGCAAATTAAACCAATCATAGCAATTCACCAATTACTGATAGGACAACGAAAATATACTCAGACATCATAGGATGGCAACACATCATTGGATAATAATATGAAGCATAAAGCACCATGTTCAAGTAGAGGGTACAACGGTTTGCGGGAGAGTGGACTGTTGTAGATAGATGGGGGAAGGTGATGAAGATGTTGGTGAAGATGACGAAGGTGTTGGTGTAGATCGCGGTGACGATTATAGCCCTGGCGGTGTTCCGACGCCACCGGGAGAGAGGGGGAGAGAGCCCCCCTTCTTCTTCTTCTTCCTTGTCCTTCCCCCTAGATGGGAGAAAGGTTTCCCCTCTGGTCCATGGTCTCCATGGCAGCGGAGGGGCGAGATCCCCTCCGAGATTGGATCTGTCTCTCTGTTTCCGCGCTCCCTGATTCTCCCTTTCACAGTTTCTTAAATTCCCAGAGATCCGTAACTCCGATTGGGCTGAAATTAGGACACGATTTTTATCCGGATATTGGCTTTCTTGCGGTGAAAGAAGGGCACCAACCGCCTTACGAAGTGGCCACGAGGGCCAAGGGCACGCCTGACCCCCTGGGGCGCGCCCCTCACCCTCGTGGGCCCCTCAGGCATCGTCTCGCGTTCATTCCACTTCCCAAAATTCACATATATTCCAAAAAAATCTCCGTCAGTTTTTATCCCGTTTGGACTCCGTTTGATATGGATTTTCTGTGAAACAAAAAACATGCAACAAACAAGAGCTGGCACTGGGCACTAGATCAATATGTTAGTCCCAAAAATAGTATAAAAAGTTGCCAAAAGTATGTAAAAGTTGTAGAATATTGGCATGGAACAATCAAAAATTATAGATACGACGGAGACGTATCAGCATCCCCAAGCTTAATTCCTGCTCGTGCTCGAGTAGGCAAATGATAAAAAAGATAATTTTTGATGTGGAATGCTACCTAGCATAATCTTGATCATGTAATCTAATCATGGCATGAATATTAAGACACGAGTGATTCAAAGCAATGGTCTATCATTTGAAATTAAGACAATAATACTTCAAGCATACTAATAAAGTAATCATGTCTTCTCAAAATAACATGGCCAAAGAAAGTTCATCCCTACAAAATCATATAGTTTGGCTATGCTCCATCTTCGTCACACAAAATGTTCAAATCATGCACAACCCCGATGACAAGCCAAGCAATTGTTTCATACTTTAGTATTCTCAAACTTTTTCAACCTTCGCGCAATATATGAGCGTGAGCCATGGACATAGCACTATAGGTGGAATATAATCTGATGGTGGAGGTTGTGTGGAGAAGACAAAAAGGAAGAAAGTCTCACATCGACGCGGCTAATCAATGGGCTATGGAGATGCCCATCAATTGATGTCAATGCGAGGAGTAGGGATTGCCATGCAACAAATGCACTATAGCTATAAGTGTATGAAAGCTCAAACTGAAACTAAGTGGGTGTGCATCCAACTTGCTTGCTCATGAAGACCTAGAGCATTTGAGGAAGCCCATCGTTGGAATATACAAGCCAAGTTCTATAATGAAAATTCCCACTAGTATATGAAAGTGATAACTCAAGAGACTCTCTATATGAAGAACATGGTGCTACTCTGAAGCACAAGTGTGGTAAAAGGATAGTAACATTGTCCCTTCTCTCTTTCTCTTATTTTTTATTTTTTTTTCTCTTTTTTTTGTAGGCTTCTTTGGCCTCTCTCTTTTTTGGGGGGGGGGCTTCTCTGGCCACTTTTATTTTGATAACCTCACATGGGACAATGTTCTAATAATGATGATCATCACACTTTTATTTACTTACAACTCAATATTACAACTCGATACCTAGAACAAAGATATGACTCTATATGAATGCCTCCGGCGGTGTACCGGGATGTGCAATGATCTAGCGTAGCAATGACATAAAAAAACAGACAAGCCATGAAAACATCATGCTAGCTATCTTACGATCATGCAAAGCAATATAACAATGAATCCTCAAGTCGTGTATGTGATGATGATGGAAGTTGCATGGCAATATATCTCGGAATGGCTATGGAAATGCCATAATAGGTAGGTATGGTGGCTGTTTTGAGGAAGATATAAGGAGGCTTATGTGTGATAGAGCGTATCGTATCACGGGGTTTGGATGCACCGGCGAAGTTTGCACTAACTCTCGAGGTGAGAAAGGGCAATGCACGGTACCGAAGAGGCTAGCAATGATGGAAGGGTGAGAGTGCGTATAATCCATGGACTCAACATTAGTCATAAAGAACTCACATACTTATTGCAAAAATCTACAAGTCATCAAAACCAAGCACTACGCGCATGCTCCTAGGGGGATATATTGGTAGGAAAAGACCATCGCTCGTCCCCGACCGCCACTCATAAGGAAGACAATCAAAGAAACACCTCATGCTTCAAATTGGTTACACAACGGTTACCATACGTGCATGCTACGGGACTTGCAAACCTCAACACAAGTATTTCTAAATTCACAATTACCCACTAGCATGACTCTAATATCACCATCTTTATATCGCAAAACTATTGCAAGGAATCAAACATATCATATTCAGCGATCTACAAGTTTTATGTAGGATTTTATGACTAACCATGTGAATGACCAATTCTTGTCATCTCTCTAAATAGATATAAGTGAAGCAAGAGAGTTTAATTCTTTCTACAAAAGATATGCCCATGCTCTAACCAATATAAGTGAAGCAAAAGGGCATTCTACAAATGGCGGTTTTCTATGTGTAGGGAAATAGGCAATCCAAACTTCAAATGATATAAGTGAAGCACATGAAGCATTCTTTAAAGCCATACTCAAAAGATATAAGTGAAGTGCAAAGAGCATTCTATAAATCAACCATGGTCTATCTCATACCAGCATGGTGCATCAAAGAAAAGTGAAAACTAAATGCAAAAGATGCTCCAAGATTTGCACATATCACATGAACGAAACGAAACCAAAATCATACCAATACTTGTTGAAGAAAGATGGGATGCCTTCTAGGGCATCCCCAAGCTTAGACGCTTGAGTCTCCTTGAATATTTACTTGGGGTGCCTTGGGCATCCCAGAGCTTGAGCTCTTCCCTCCCCTCCTTCTCCTCATATCGAGACCTCCTCGATCTTCGAACACTTCATTCACACAAAACTCAACAGAAAGCTCGGTAAGATCCGTTGTATAATAAAGCAAATCACTACTCTAAGTATTGTTGCAAACCAATTCATATTTTGTTTTTTAATTTTAGCTACTGTAATATAACTTTTCCATGGCTTAATCCACTGATAAAAATCAATAGTTTCATCAAAACAAGCAAACTATGCATCAAAAACAGAATCTGCCTTAAACAGGACAGTCTGTAGTAATCTGAACATTCACCATACCTATGGTAGTCCAACAATTCTGAAAAAATTAGGAAAAATAAAAAATTTGTATAGAAAGACAGTGCAAAAAGTTTCAGAACCGTTTGACGTTCCAGTAAAAAATGTAAAATCGCGTACTACAGCCAAAGTTTCTGTTTTGCACCGCACAAACCAACAAGCAATGTAAACATCCTAAAGGCAAATCTTGGCACATTATTTTTGTTTTTAAACTTTATAAAAGCACACAACAGAAATAAATGACTCTCTAAAACTTCCGGGTTGTCTCCCTGGCAGCGCTTTCTTTAAAGCCATTAAGCTAGGCATATAGTGCTCAAGTAATGGATCCACCCGGATCCCAAGGTATATCAAAGCCAATTTTAATTAACAATGATTTGTGATTTAGTAGTGAGCACAAAGTAACATATATCATGCAACAACGAAGTCTAACTCTCTTCCTATGCATCGGCATGTCATAAAGGAACAATTCATACACACATAGTAAAGGCCAATACATAGCATAAGCAGTTTCTTGCAATTTTATCGTGTGGGAAACATAGAGAGGTGGAGATATAGTTCCTCTCTCATAATAATTGCAAGTAGGAGCAGCAAGCACATGCATATTATATCTATCAAAATCATCATGTGTAGTAGTAAAACGCAACCCATCAATATAATCCTTAATAAGGGCAAACTTCTCTGATATTGTGTAGTCGGGAGAATTCAAATATATAATAGGACTATCATGCGTGGGTGCAATAGCAACAATTTCATGTTTAACATAAGGAACTGTACCAAGTTCATATCCATAAGCATAATTCATATTGGCATCTTGGCGACAAGCATAGCAAGCATCATCAAAAAGGGATATTTCAAAAGAATCAACGGGATCATAACAATCATCATAGCATTCATCCTTCGGTAAATTTGAAGGGAAATTAAACAATGTATGGGATAAACAGTTACTCTCATTAGATGGTGGGAACGGGTGATCAATTCGCTCTTCCTCCTTATGTTCTTTGCTCTCCTCCTCGTCTTTTTCATCCAATGAGCTCACAGTTTCATCAATTTCTTCTTCCATAGATTCCTGCAAAATATTAGTCTCTTCTCGGACAGCGGAGACTTTCTCAATAAATTCATCAATATCATAATTTTATTTAGAATTCTCATAGCAATATTTAAGGATAGCTAAATTTTCAGGTCAATAAACTGGATCATCAAAATCTGCAAACTCTTTAAACAAAGATTCAATTTCACAAGCACCCTTAAAAGCAACAAATTCTTCTATTCGTTCCACATCATAGTAATCACATATACCATTAGCATAAGAAGCTAAGGTTTCATTATCATTAAATTTGCATGAAAAGGGAAGGTGTGGAGCCTTCTGTTGGGGAACGTAGCAGAAATTCAAAATTTTCTACGCATCACCAAGATCAATCTATGGATTAACTAGCAACGAGAGAGAGGGGAGTGCATCTTCATACCCTTGAAGATCGCGATGCGGAAGCGTTGCAAGAACGCGGATGAAGGAGTCGTGCTCGTAGCGATTCAGATCGCGGTTGATTCCGATCTAAGCGCCGAACCACGGCGCCTCCGCGTTCAACACACGTGCAGCCCGGTGATGTCTCCCACGCCTTGATCCAGCAAGGAGAGAGGGAGAGGTTGGGGAAGACTCCGTCCAGCAGCAGCACAACGGCGTGGTGGTGGTGGAGGAGCGTGGCACTCCAGCAGGGCTTCGCCAAGCACCGCAAGAGACGAGGAGGGAGAGGGGTAGGGCTGCGCCATGAGGGAGATGTTCTCGTGTCTATGGCAGCCCCAAACCCCCACTATATATAGGGGAAAGGGAGGGGCTGCGCCCCCACCTAGGTTTCCACCTCTAGGGGTGGCGGCCAGCCCTAGATGGGACTTGGAGGGGCGGCCAAGGGGGGGAGAGAGGGGGGCGCACCACTAGGTGGGCCTTAGGCCCATCTGAGCCTAGGGTTTCCCCTTTTCCCTTCTCTCTTCGCCTTGGGCCCTGGTGGAGGCGCGCACCAGCTCACCTGGGGCTGGTCCCCTCCAACACTTGGCCCACGCAGCCCTCTGGGGCCGGTGGCCCCACCTGGTGGACCCCCGGGACCCTCCCGGTGGTCCCGGTACGTTACCGATAGCACCCGAAACTTTTCCGGTGACCAAAACAGGACTTCCCATATATAAATCTTTACCTCCGGACCATTCCGGAACTCCTCGTGACGTCCGGGATCTCATATGGGACTCCGAACAACATTTGGTAACCACGTATATCTATTCCCTATAACCCTAGCGTCGTCGAACCTTAAGTGTGTAGACCCTACGGGTTCGGGAACCATGCAGACATGACCGAGACGTTCTCCGGTCAATAACCAACAGTGGGATCTGGATACCCATGTTGGCTCCCACATGTTCCACGATGATCTCATCGGATGAACCACGATGTCAAGGATTCAATCAATCCCGTATACAATTCCCTTTGTCTACCGGTATAGTACTTGCCCGAGATTCGATCGTCGGTATCCCGATACCTTGTTCAATCTCGTTACTGGCAAGTCTCTTTACTCGTTCCGTAACACATCATCCCGTGATCAACTCCTTGGTCACATTGTGCACATTATGATGATGTCCTACCGAGTGGGCCCAGAGATACCTCTCCGTTTACACGGAGTGACAAATCCCAGTCTCGATTCGTGCCAACCCAACAGACACTTTCGGAGATACCTGTAGTGCACCTTTATAGCCACCCAGTTACGTTGTGAAGTTTGGTACACCCAAAGCATTCCTACGGTATCCGGGAGTAGCACAATCTCATGGTCTAAGGAAATGATACTTGACACTAGAAAAGCTCTTAGCAAACGAACTACACGATCTTGTGCTAGGCTTAGGATTGGGTCCTGTCCATCACATCATTCTCCTAATGATGTGATCCCGTTATCAACGACATCCAATGTCCATGGTCAGGAAACCGTAACCATCTATTGATCAACGAGCTAGTCAACTAGAGGCTTACTAGGGACATGGTGTTGTCTATGTATCCACACATGTATCTGAGTTTCCTATCAATACAATTTTAGCATGGATAATAAACGATTATCATGAACAAGGAAATATAATAATAACCAATTTATTATTGCCTCTAGGGCATATTTCTAACACCTTCATCCTAGAGCAACAAGTATAATCATGTCTCAAGCATAGATCTCGAGCATACCAACGCAACATATAAATTTGATCCCATAATAGTTTCCCTTTTTGAGTCAAGCGGTAATCCCTAAAGTATTCACGTTGATCCAACGTGTCTCCCATTATATAATTGAATGGGTTTTCTCAGGACTATTAAAGTAGTGCATAATATTTTTCACATAATGAGCATCGAGGGTTTTAGGAGGTTCCCCATCTCCATGAGTAGCAAGTAAACCTAATTTTTTTGGTATTTCGTGTTCCATATCCATAAATAAAGATAGAGAACAACTTAGAACAGCAAATAAAAATTACTTAGTGATAAAGCAAACAAGCACACAGAGAATATTCACCCCACGCTATAACTCCCCGGCAACGGCACCAAAAAAGGTCTTGATAACCCACAAGTATAGGGGATCAATTGTAGCCTCTTTCGATAAGTAAGAGTGTCGAACCCAACGAGGAGCTAAAGGTAGAACAAATATTCCCTCAAGTTCTATCAACCATCGATACAACTCTACGCACGCTTAACGTTCGCTTTACCTAGAACAAGTATGAAACTAGAAGTACTTTGTAGGTGTTTTTGGATAGGTTTGCAAGATAATAAAGAGCGTGTAAATAAAAACTAGGGGCTGTTTTAGGTAAAGAAGCAATAAAGTTAGTATAGCGACTGTGGAAAAGTGGTGGTAGGAGTTGCGAAATTGTCCCTAAGCAATTGACTACTTTACTAGACCGATAGCAAGTTTTACGTGGGAGAGGCCACTGCTAGCATGTCATCCCTGACTTTGGACTTCTATGCACTTATGATTGGAACTATTAGCAAGCATCCGCAACTACTAACGTTCATTAAGGTAAAACCCAACCATAGCATTAAGATATATTGGTCCCCCTTCAATCCCGTATGCATCAATTTCTATGCTAGGTTGAAGCTTCTGTCACTCTTGCCCTCCAATACATAGTCCTATCAACATACAACTAACCCTATGGTGTGATCCACGCGCGCGCTCATATGATGGGCACCAAAGGACAGCAACATAACCACAAGCAAATTAAACCAATCATAGCAATTCACCAATTACCGATAGGACAACGAAAATCTACTCAGACATCATAGGATGGAACCACATCATTGGATAATAATATGAAGCATAAAGCACCATGTTCAAGTAGAGGGTACAACGGTTTGCGGGAGAGTGGACTGCTGTAGATAGATGGGGGAAGGTGATGAAGATGTTGGTGAAGATGACGGAGGTGTTGGTGTAGATTGCGGTGACGATGATGGCCCCGGCGGCGTTCCGGCGCCACCAGGAGAGAGGGGGAGAGAGCCCCCCTTCTTCTTCTTCTTCTTCTTCTTCTTCCTTGACCTTCCCCCTAGATGGGACAAGGGTTTCCCCTCTAGTCCATGGCCTCCATGGCGGCGGAGGGGCGAGAGCCCCTTCGAGATTGGATCTGCCTCTCTATCTCTCTCTGTTTCTGCGCTCCCTGATTCTTCCCTTTCACCGTTTCTTAAATTCCCGGAGATCCGTAACCCCGATTGGTCTGAAATTTGGACACGATTTTTATCCGGATGTTGGCTTTCTTACGGAGAAAGAAGGGCACCAACCGCCTTGCGGAGTGGCCACAAGGGCCTAGGGCGCGCCTGACCCCCTAGGGCACGCCCCTCACCCTCGTGGGCCCCTCGAGCATCGTCTCGCGTTGATTCCACTTCCCAAAATTCACAGATATTCCAAAAAAATCTCCATGAGTTTTTATCCCGTTTGGACTCCGTTTGATATGGATTTTCTGCGAGACAAAAAACATGCAACAAACAGGAACTGGCACTGGGCACTGGATCAATATGTTAGTCCCAAAAATAGTATAAAAAGTTGCCAAAAGTATGTAAAAGTTGTAGAATATTGGCATGGAACAATCAAAAATTATAGATACGATGGAGACGTATCATGGACTAAGCTGGAATCTACAAACATTTTATTCAACAGGAGAAGACAAGGTAAAATGGGCTCTTTATTAGATCAACAGTTATTCATATGAGAGCCACTCAACATTTTCATCCCGGTCTTCTCCTTGGTACAGCTCGAATAAAAAGAAAAGAAATTCAGAGAAACACACTGAAATATTTTTGGAGTTTTTGGTTTTCTTGAACATGCAAATAAAAGGGAAAAGCAAAAACGAGAAAAACTATTTACACGGGAAAGCTCCCAACAAGCAAAAGAAGAACAAGGAAATCTTTTTGGGTTTTCTTTTTAATATTACTACTAAGCATGCATAGAAAGTAAACTAACTACAACTAGTTTTTTTGGTTTTTTCTAAAGTTTTTCAAACACACAAGAAGAAAGCAAGAAAATAAATCTAAGCATGGATGATACAATGAAAAAGTGTGAGCACTGACTAATGGAATAAGTGAACATGAATGTAAAGTCGGTGGAAACATGTACTCCCCCAAGCTTAGGCTTTTGGCCTAACTTGGTAGTCGATCAGTAGCCTGGAGGGTAGTGGTTGGCGTGGTAGCTCATGAAGGCTCTCGGTGTGGATGCCTTGGCCTGTCGTGTTGCCTCCACTGCTGCGTTGTGAGCTCGGGCCTCGCTCTCAAGAACAAAATATCTTCCTTTGTTGTGATAGTCAAAAAGAGCAGGCGCAGGCAAATATGTGTGCACAACAGATTTTTGGTTATACAATAGATTATAAGTGAAGTTATCAACCTTTCCCTTGAGAATCTTATGATCTTTTAAGGTATCAAAATCTAAATACTGGATGGGTAGGATAGGATCAAAGGGCAACGGTGAAACACCCAGCCCTCGTGCTAAGCGCGTGGCATATATTCCACCATAGAGATATCCACTGTTAGCGTTGTGCTGAAGTCTGCGTGCAACAATTGCTCCAAGGTTATAATTCCTTTCACTAGTGAGAGCAGTGTGAATGAGGCTCAAGTCTGGAGCACAGAGTGTACTACAGTCTGGCTTGCCTACTATACATTTCCCATTGAATAATGCAAAGTACTGAATTGCGGGAAAATGAATGCTCTTTATTCTACCTCGTGCCACTCCCCTCGTCTCACCGCAGCAAAGACTAGTTAGGAAAGTTTGGTACTCAGCCCTTGGCGGTTCGTCAAGCGAACCCCAGAACGGGAGTTTGCAGTGGTAAGCAAAATTCTCTAGTGGGATGGTAAATGGATTATCATAAAGCATAAACGACATCCTAGACTTACGAGGAAGGAATTTAAATCCTTTGACAAATGATTCAGTGAGAAGGTGGTGTTGTTCGCACTTATCTGAAAGGTAGGGGCCGAGATCGGCATTGTGAACATATTGCGCAAATTCCTCCTTAATACGCACACGCATCATATACTCATCGCAAGGCCATAAGCATGTTTTGGTGGCGGCATCTCGAGTAGGACTTTTACTTGGTTGAACGTAAGACCGGCGAGCGGAACTGTCACTAGAAGATGCCCCCGAGGATCTCCTCCTCGAAGAACTCCTTCTGAACAAGTTCATCATGTTCGCGTACAATTTTCTGAAAAATTTTGGGTTACAATTTTTTTTCAACAAAACTTCAATAAATTGGTAGCAACTACTCATAGGGATGTATAGAGGCCATAGCAAGCATTCAAACTACTTAGAACTCTGAGAATTCAACATGCAAGCACATCTACAACAGCACCAAGAGTAGCTAATTATTCAAAATATAAACCACTAAAACAAAAACTAATTGGACAAACGGTCGAGTCGCATACCAAGCAACAATCCCCCAAAACAGTTTTGGAAACGGAGCTTCGAGCAAAGAGATCGAAATCTGCGGGTTTGAGAGTAAGAACACGGGAGAGAGAGCTATGGAGATTTTTTTCTGGAGGTGGGTGATGAAGTGGGCTAAAGGGATAAGTGAGGGGGCCCACGTGGGGACCACAACCCACAAGGGCGTGCCTGGGGGTCCTGGCACGCCTAGGTGGGTTGTGCCCACCTGGTGCACCTCCCTCTAATATTATTTGCACCAGAAATTCAGAAATATTCAGAAAAAATCGTATTAAAATTTTAGGGCATTCTGAGAACTTTTATTTTTGGGTAATTTTTATTGCACGGGAAATTCAGAAAACAGACAAAGCATGGCATATTATTTATTTAACTAATAAAAATAGAAAACAAAAAGTAGGGACAGAAGGTAGTGCTTACTAAATTCATCAACTTCATACCGCTCAAAAATGATCCATTAATAAGGTTGATCAGATCTTATTAACAACCACTTTCGATTAGCATGAAACACAAGAAGTTTTGTAAATCACTAAGTTACATCAATGGGCATATCCATTTCCCCAACAATAAGCATTTCATATTTCTTTTTGATAGTAGGTAGAGGTATTTGAAAACTTCCAATAGTGATTGTCGGATATTTTTCAATAACATTAATACCATTCACTTGGAATTGTTTCTTCGGAAAGTGCACCATATGCTCATTACCATTGATATGAAAAGTGAACTTGCTTTTATTGCAATCAATAACAGCCCCTGCAGTATTCAAGAAGGGTCTACCAAGGATAATCGACATGTTGTCGTCCTCGGGCATCTCAAGTATAACAAAGTCTGTCAAAATAGTAACATTAGCAACAACAACGGGCACATCCTCACAGATACCGATAGGTATGGCAGTTGATTTGTCAGCCATTTGCAAAGATATTTTGGTAGGTGTTAGTTTATTCAAGTCAAGTCTTTTATATAAAGAGAAAGGCATAATACTAACACCAGCTCCTAAATCACACAAAGCAGTTTTGACATAATTCTTTTTGATAGAGCAAGGTATAGTTGGTATTCCCGGATCTCCAAGTTTTTTATGTACTCCATCCTTAAAAGTATAATTAGCAAGCATAGTGGAGATTTCAGCCTCCGGTATTTTTCTCTTATTTGTGATGATGTCTTTCATATACTTTGCATAAGGAGGCATCTTCAAGATATCAGTCAAGCGAGTACGCAAAAAGACTGGCCTCAACATTTCAGCAAAGCGTTCAAATTCTTCATCATCTTTCTTTGTTGACTTGGGTGGAAAAGGCATAGGTTTTTGAACCCACGGTTATCTTTCTTTACCGTTTTTTCTAGCAATGAAGTCTCTTTTGTCATATCTTTTATTCTTAGGTTGTGAGTTATCAAGATCAACATGTGGTTCTATCTCAACATCATTATCTGGTTCTTTTTCATTATTTGGTTGAGTATCTTCATGAACCTCATCATTATCCTTTTCATTATCACTAGGTGAGTGTTCACTACCAGATTGAGTTTCAGCATCAGAGATAGACGTTTCATTATCATTATCACGAGGTTTTTCTACTTCAGGTTCACTAGAAGTAT